>NC_140610.1:3173801-3211301 GCF_057381915.1 Diplotaxodon limnothrissa | reverse complement strand
CCGTTTTCTCGACAACTTCACCCACGAGTCCTGTTCAAATTTCGCTTCGTAATTTCCAAAAGCAAAGGTTCGTAAGCCCTCGAGCCACAGTCAGACTGCCACCGTGCGAGAGGCAGAGGGAAAGCTTGAGCGCTGCTGGGGGGGGAACATGTAGCCCGCTGTTTTATTCATCCGTGCGGGCTTGCGGGTTGGATTTCTGGCAGGTTTTAAATGTTTCCTATCATCTGAAGGTTTAAAATATTCCATTAAGGGATGAAATTACTCATGTGATCGATAGCATCATTTTCTGTTGCACTTACATTGTGAAAGCTCGGCCGTGCGGAATTGAAATGTCCACCGGGGCTTTCAGCAGAGACTACAGCATCCCTCTAATTTAATATTTCTGCCAGAACTTGTGTCTCTGAGCTGACTGCAGAGTTACCGCTGATCCCGTCTCTGTACCTTATTTGCTCTAAATTATGGCTGGTGTTTTATAAAAGTCTGTTTACTGAAGCCCACGTTGGATTTCGTGATGCATTTAGGGGCCATTTGCTCATCTAAAATCTAAATACTGGGCTATTTTTTTCTTAACTGCAACATCTGGAGCCCTGCACAGATGTTCAGCGCGAGCGGAAAGAATCGTAATGTGTCCGTTCCTGCTGGTGCCAGATTGAAGTTTATGCTCTCAAGTTTTGCACTGAAGCTTTAAATGACTTCACTTTATTCCCGGTTCACCCTAAAATTCCCCTTTTGCTCCGTGCGCCCCACTTCCTCTTACCAGCAGTGGACTTGGCAGGTCCGGACACGCTTCTAATGCAGCATACCCTCGTCTGCTGTGACTGCTGTCGGATTAAATCGCTCCTCCGGGCTGCAGCATGTGATGGACAGGGAGCACAGCAGGGGGCTGAGGGGGTCTCCAGTGCGTGATAGGGGCTCGGCTACATTACAAAACATGCCTATAAATCTGCTGCACCGAAGCCGGACCTGTCAATGCATCATTTATGGGCAGTCAGTGAAGGTATCCCATACAGGTCATCTCATATCCTGCACTATTTAATAATTCAATGTGTATATCCCGGAAAATATGTGCTTATTCTAGCAGAGCAAGGTAGCTATTTAGAAATTATGCCACTTCCTATTTGTTTAACAGGAGGCAGAAAAAAACAGGTTTGGGTTTATGCTAGTTAAACAGAGTACTTAATTAAGAAGCCCAAAACAGCTTGTTAATTTTTCCTTTTTCGCCCTGTGGAGTGAGGACTGCTGGGTGCTCTCAGGCATGCTGTTAGCTGAAGGGCATCTTTCATAACAAGCCTGCGAGGAAAAGTGTCAGTAACATATTCTGGGTAAAACTCAACTTGGCACTATGTTAGCTTCATTTAGCTTAGCTTTGAGGTGGAAAGATTTGGATTTTAAGCAGGGCTTATAGTCAGTCGAATGTTAAGTAGTTAATGTCATGGTGGGCAAATGTTGTTTTTAAAGTCAGAATCAATTAAAGGTGGAAAAAAACCCTATTGTAAACAGCTGTGTTTAACACAATGATATCTCCATAACTGCTTGAAAGAGAATATGTTACCATTGTTAGCATTCAGTGTTAAAACCATGGTTTGCAGGCTATAGGGACACCCGATATCGCAGTTAAGCAACACACACACACACACACACACACACACACACACACACACACACACACACACACACACACAATAACTCATGTTAATTGAATAGAGTCCAGGGCCATTTTTTTTATACCAGGCAGGCATCTCAGATTTCATGGGCATATTGAGCCTTGCTTAGTCAAGGGACACAGCACATAACACTCTTTTATAGTTGGTGGCTTGGGTTGATGCAGTAGCGTTCAGGGTGATTTCACCACACAGAACCTTTTAACCTCTCTTCGGACGCTGTCTCACAAAGGCACTTTTAAGACAAAGACAGTCGTCCAGCCAGGCAACCCAGCGTTGTCAGAGAGACACAGTCAGGTACACTCCTGCACAGGGACACACATGCATGTGTACACGGTGCATTAGCATAGGTATCAGTTTCTACAATTCAATAGCTTGCCTGCTGCAGCAAGATTAACTATTCAGGGCAGGTGGTTAAAGGGCCTATTGTGTTGCATGGGTCTGTGCTACTGTCATGATTGGACAATGCGTTTGTCTGGTGGGCAGCCCAATAGCAAAACAATTGCAAGGGCAAAGGGCTGGAAGAGTACACACACGTATAAGGTTTCACCATGTGAATCATTCCTGGCTCTGCAGAGCAAAATCAAACAGAACTAGATGAGTACAGGTGTAGCGTACAAAGGCCAGTGAGCTAGTTAATATTCAGTACCGCTGTCATCTGGGTTTGGGTGATGTGAACAAGTTAAAAACGTATTCACTGAAGGAAATTTAGAAAAAGAATGCTAGTGGTGGGATTTGGAAATGAAGTAGCACCATCGTAACATCTTTCTGAATAGCTGTTTATGATTGCAATTAGGGCTGAACGATTATGGAAAATAATCTAATTGCGATTTTTTGCCCCAATATTGCGATGCGATATGCGATTATTTTTTAAGGTATTTGTCTTCTGTATTATTAAACAAAGACAAGCAATACATCATATAGTATGGCCAATACTATATTACATTAATTTTAAACTGTTCTTTCCTGGAAGACAGACCTCTGTTATGATGACATGAGGTGATGCATGAATTGATGACTGACATTTTTATTTAACTTCTTCAATCACAACAGTATATTTGAACATACACAATAGTTTATTTTTAGCTTACAAACATCTGAGCATAAAGTGCTGACAAGGAACCCTGGTGTAAACATTAAAATGAAAGTCAGTACAATGTGCAGATTGCAGAAATATACATAAAAAAAATCAGTGGCTTTACCACACTCAGTTTTTCGACATCTGTGAACTACTAGACAGTCATTCAATTAAAAAATAATATTAAATAAATAAAACTAATAAATAAAAAATACACACATCTTACTGATCTCTGCAGTCAGTAACATTACACATAAAGTGCAAACATAATAGCAATTGTATAAACACACACACAAACACGCCTTTAAAGTTTAAAGGCGTGAAATTGGACGGTCTAGCCTTCTGATTAGCGTCACCGCTGGAGTTTAATAAACTCGGCCGTCTGCTTCTTGCTATCTAAAATATAACCAGACACTGGTGTAAATTCTCGACTGTCTCATACTTCTGTTTAATAAGTTTTCTGTTTGACGTTTAGTCAGCTGTGTGAAAACCAAGGAGGAACCCACCCGGGAGATTAATAAAGTTTTATTTTATCTAATCTAATAACTTTAATCTCAGCCAAACCGATTTACTCACGAACAAACAAAACACTGAAAAAAGCCCAACAATAACATTTTTAGGTTGTCTAAGTGACTTATATATTACGTTTAACCCGAGCAGCGAAACTCCGCGGTGATCTGAAAATGATGTGCCGGGAGTTGTGCCGTTCTCGGCCGCATCAGTAACCCTCGAGCTCCCGGCTAGCTGTCGAGCTGGTGGGTAGCAGACGCCTCTGAAAACGTCGAAGCACTTTTGCAAATATGGGATATCTTGATAAACCGAGCAGATATTTGATGTTTACACAACTACTTTCTCGCCTGAAAATATGTTAAAAGTTTATTTTGTGACCCAGAAAGATTAGTATGAGTAATTTTAAAACTTAGTAGCGGCCGCCATTGCTGGAAACTGGAGTTTGGCTGGGCCGCGCTATGAATTCTGGGATATGGTAGTAATTTGGACAGCCTTCGGCACGTCGCTGTGACGTAATCGGTCTACAAATGCGGCCTCAGGAGGATGCAGCCCATGAATTGTATAATATAATCGCAGTATAATCGCAGCCTTTGCGGTTAGAAAATTGCACTTGATCATGTCGCGATATTATCGCAAATGCGATATATCGTTCAGCCCTAATTGCAATCCCCCAAAGATACGCAAATGAGAAAAGGAGAGTGGCGGCAGATAATTAGTCATATTTATCAGGATCCCAGCAGGCCCTTACAGACAGCAGGCTAACGTCTGAGGCTAAACACATGCTCCGGCTCACCTCCATGGATTTCCTCTCATCGTGGAATCAACAAGGCAACCCAGCCCAGTAGATGGACTTTATTTATTTGTGTATTTTTCACAAAGCCGCTTTGTTGTCCTTCGACTATTTGGGAATTCATCTCTCAAACGAAGGCTTTACAACTATAAATGATTATTTGAGTGGACCTTCAAATAAAATGAGTAATTGGCAGAAATAGAAAAGTGCATAAAATGGTTGTAAACCTTTAATGGGTGTTCAGTAGATATTTAGTGCTATTTAATGGCCACCTAGAGAGTCAAATCCACATTGAATGGTGCTCTCAGTATCCCTTCTAATTCATCTAAACGCATAGGCACAATTTGCCTAATTGCTGTTTTCCCTATTCCACCTCCTCTGAGTGCTGTTTTACATCTGAACCAGCTTTATAACTCTAGTTTAAGTTGGCATATTTTAGCAACAGTAAAGAAAATCCCTACAGTTAAGCCAAAAGCTCACAGACAGTGTTAGTTTGACAAATGATGTTTCCAAAATTCTACATTGTGTTGGCTAACTAGATATAGAACATTAATAATAATAATAATAATACATTTTATTTAAATAGCGCCTTTCAAAGCACCCAAGGACACTGTACAACAGATAAAAACTGGAAATATACACAATGGTAAAAATAGAAGATAAAAGTTAAAACATACAGAAATTTAAGAATAGGCAATTTTAAACAGATGAGTTTTGAGGGTGGACTTAAAAAGAGAGAATGAACTAATATTTCTGAGGTCCGGGGGTAGGGAATTCCAAAGTCGAGGGGCAGAGCAGCTAAAGGCCCTCCCTCCCATTGTGATCAGACGAGCAGAGGGAACAGAGAGAGAAAGAGAAGATGAAGATCTGAGGCAGCGGGATGGGAGCTTCATCTGTAATAAGTCAGAGAGGTACGGTGGAGAGAGAGAATGAATAGCCTTGAATGTATACAGAATTATTTTAAAATGGATGCGAAATTTGACCGGGAGCCAGTGAAGTTGCTTCAGGATTGGGGAGATGTGGTGGGTAGAAGAAGTCCTAGTAATAATACGGGCAGCAGAGTTCTGGACACGTTGGAGCTTGTTGATAGACATTACAGGGTTTGTCAAATGTTTACAGGCAGGGGATCTCTTACAGAGGGGGTCATTTTCCAAGGACACCCCACCCCTCGTTGTCCTAGCAGTGATTTAGCTGGTCAGGGATTAGGGGTGTGGATCATTTGAAATATTTCCTACATAGCTAACTGGCTAATAAACCAAAGTACACTACAACAGGAATGGTTGATTGTAGCTGAAGAGGAGTGAGTTGTTTTATGACAGATTGTCATGATGTGTCACAATCATATTAATTTCTATGGGCCCTAATAGGATGATGGAGTGGACACAACATGCTTGGCATGAATGGGTCTCATTTGTACAGACTTAATTGATACAACATTTTATAACCTTTAATAAGAATCTCTGGACTCCTCTTTGTTATGTTTCATTGGGTCACATATTTTATTTGTGTCACACATCCCCTTGCAGGTGGTTGCTTTGTTTTGCTAGAAAATAGAGATTCATCTTAAAGAAATGCATTCAGTGCTGTCTGTTCTTTCCCTGCAGTTTAAACCATGGGGCGTGGAACCGGACCAACGATGACCGTTCTGTGCATCAACCCAGGAAACCGCCTTAAAGAAAAATCACAAGACACAGCTCTGAATCACTGACAAAACACGCTACGGCTCACCTTTACCATAGCAATTTTACGCGTTTATGTGGAAACTGGATTTTTTTTCCTTTCCTTTTTTGCACAATTCTCCATAGATTTGGCAGTTGAGATAAGATCCTTTATCAACGTTAGATCTGCCTCTCAGATAAAAAAAAAGGATATTGCGCTGTCTGCCTGACTAAGATTATCTATGTGGAATATAACATTCAGCAGAAAAAGCCCGGAACTAAACCATTATCAGATGTTCATATCACTTTGAGGATCTGTCCCCAGTTCTCACCCTCTTCTGAGCTCCCTGTTATTCTCTACCATGAATCCAAACAGCCTACCTGGATTTTTCCTTATGCTGCTAAGTACCATGCTGGGCCTAAGCATAGGCCTGGAGTTTACTGGCTCTGAAGGTCAGTGGGCTCGCTACCTGCGCTGGGATGCCAGCACCAGAAGCGACATGACGTTTCAGTTCAAGACTTCAGAACCAGAGGGCCTGATGCTCTACTTTGATGATGGCGGATATTGTGACTTTCTGCTTCTCGCTGTATCTGAGGGTAAGCTGCAGCTTCGCGTCAGTATCGACTGTGCCGAGACCACCATCACCTCAGATAAGATGGTTAACGACAGCCGCTGGCACTTTGCAGCCATCAACAGGCACAATTTGCGGACTGGCTTGGCCTTGGATGGCCAAACCAAGACGGAAGAGGTGCGGCCTCAGCGGCAGTTCATGAATATTGTCAGTGACCTCTTTCTTGGAGGCCTCCCAGGGGACATCCGCACGTCTGCCATCACCCTGCCCTCCGTCCGCGAGCTAGCGCCATTCAAAGGAATTATCACAGACCTCAGTTATGGGAGTAAGCTGCCCACGCTTATCAATAGTCAGAAAGTCCGCTTGGAGATGATGGGCCTATGCACAGAGAACCCCTGTGAGAATGGTGGGATCTGCTCACTGGCAGACGGAGAACCCTACTGTGACTGCTCCAGAACTGGATATGTAGGTCGATACTGCACTGAAGGTAAGAGGGTTGGCTCCAGAACCTTTCTGTGTCAAGCACGATTGCTGGTTAAAATTTTGAAATAAAAATTCAATGGGATTCCTTACAAATGCAGACTTCAACTAGCATCACATCTGCTGTCTGCTTCCAGGTATAGCGAAAAAAAAAGATTATATGATTACCCTTCATATTTGCTTTTTTGTTTTTTTGCATATGTTGCATCATTAAAATCATCTCATACCATGTGGCTGTAAGCAACGCAATAAATCTCAATACAAGCCTCTGAAAATTAGATTCAATTTCCATAACTGTGTTGCTATTCCCGCTGCACCTAATGCGATTTGTGCCACACCAAACTTCATTTATGAAATGCCTCGAAAAATGTGCATTGATTGCACAACAGTGTAATTTATATAAAGCAGGAGCATCTATACTCTGGCGTGTTTAAGCGGTTTAATGCAATTCATGCAGGACACCCAATGAAAATACCGAGGGTTTTGTTGCTCTTACGGCTTCTTTTAGAACGTCTTCGTATTTCACGTGGGAGTTAAATTGGAGATGATGTTCTCAGCATTTCTTCTCCCTTCACAGTTATTACTTTTGATCAGGCAGTGGTGGATATGGTATTAGCTGATATGACTAAAATTACAATACTGAGTTCTCTTTTTTCCCCCCTATTAAATGTATTCAGATTTTGCAAGGTGCTGCAGGACCTGAAGGTACACAAAGTTTGGTTGAGAAATAACGTCATGTGTTTTTCTTCTGCTTCTGTGCCAAGGCCATCGCTTTATTTGGAGAGTGTAATGAGATCCAGCTCTTTGAGGATATTCCACCCTATTCTATCATCTTCACACCCTAAAAGCTTTAGTTATTAAAAAAAGTTGTTTTTTTCTAATTGATACCTACGTGGTCCGACAAAACTTGCCACTGGTCTTTCCCTTCCTTTTCAGGAAATATATATTTAAAAAATAATCATGTTAAAATCTCTCATTGTTCAGAACACCCTGCTGCTTTACAGCCTTGAGATCAGTGCTAGCTGATGCCAAAAATAAGTTGCTCGTTTTTTTGCTATTCCATTCACCACAACACAAAATTTTCTCTTTTTTTCCATATTCAAGAACGGTAACCTTTTAAATACACAGTTTCACCATAACCTTACTCGCTTAACTATTTGTTTACGTGTATGGATTGCAGGAGATCCCTTTGTGTGAACAGACCCATGTCAAATTTCCTCCCCTGCTGACCCACTTCCTGCCTGTCTAAATCAAACTGACACGACTGAGGGATGACTCCATTTTGCCCGAAATCAGAGGAATGCTCACTGAAAGCTAGAGCGCTAATGACGAGCTATTTTAAACTGTATCTAATACAATTAAAATGTTTGTTTTTTTAAATGTCATCACTGCAGCGTGCCTTTAAAATGTGATTTTTTTGCTGTCTTTTGCTTCCCAATATGCACCAAAATTTGCTGATCAAATGAAGCTGTTCGGACGTCAGATCACGAGTGCTAGCCTGTGGCGTTGTTGAGGACAGCACGCGATGTGCTGGTTGCAGAGCAGTCGAGCAAACGGGCTGGACTTGACCTCTTTTCGCTTCATCCCATTTGCCCGCTGCCTGTGTCGAACAGTCGATAGAGGAGGAGCAGGAGGCCTGTTGGTCTGAGGGCTGATGGTGGAACTGTGACATCTTTGTGTTAGAAAGGCCGAGGTTTTAAGACGACTCAGTTGGGCGGTGGTCATATCTTAGCTGCAGGGCAGAACGAGTCCAATGTGTGAATTTACCACTGGCCTGTTGTACCCTAATTTGTCACAGGAAATTAGCTGTTGGACAACAAACCAACTCATGCTTACTTCCTTCTTCGTCCTTCTATCCTTCTATTCAGGCATCTGTTCTTCATTTTCCTCCGATTTCAGGCTATAAAAAAAAAGGGGAGCTAGGGGAGGGTAGTCAAGTTAATTCCCCAGCTGAACTGACTGCTGCTCTTTTCTGCTCTCCCATTAACTGATGTGGCTGATTGTTGATTATGCCACAGAGACTGGGAACCATAATTAGGAGGATAATGAGAACAGAGATGGCTAATTTGCCTGGAAAATGCCTGCGCAAACACTGCCGTCAATTCAAACTGTCTGTCGGCAAACTCGTGAAGAGTTCTTTTACTGTTATGGCCACATGTCCACAAGTGGGCAAAGTACTTGTTGTTCATGCGGCGCTTGAGCACAGAATGTTTTCAGGGGATGTTCGCACACCTGTCCCGTCAGTATACTGTGATCATGCCGTACATTAATGAGCAATAAAATTAGCAATTTGTCAAATGTGTGAATATGTATATGTTACATTGTCGGATGCAGGAGTCCGGATGCATTTGCATTCACAGGCATGCGCGTGAATGCACGCGGATGCAGGCGAGGCCCTGGAGCTGCTCGTTAAAACGGGCAGATGGCTGACTGGCTGAGTAGACTGGGCCTTGGAAGAGTTTTCCCAGCCGTGTTTTTAATGGTAGCCTGCTAGCCGACTGGCCTGGAAGGGAAAATACAAGGACTGGGCAGAATTCACATGTGTGATGAGAAATGAGAAAATGGGAAAAGTGGGATAAAGCTTCTGTTTGCCACTTCACTGAAAAACATCCTTCTTGTTCCCACACTGGTATACCTCCCCCCCCCCCCCCTTTTCTCATCTGTCATGAATTAGTGGGGGTCAACCTTCTGCTAAGGCATCATCATTTCACCGCAGTGATAATTATGAAATGGTTCCGTTCTCTGAACGCCTGCAAGCCCTTCCATGCTTTGCACCATAAACAGTTGGCCATAAAACACATGCTCAGTCTCGCCTCCTGTGTGGATCAGGATGTATCAGTGTGGCTAACTGCGTCATGGCGCATGGATTGAAATTAGACAGTACTCGCTCTCTGCATGCGTCGACCTTAGTGTGCAGATCTGTAGCTGTAGCTTTAGTACTTGACCTTGTCATTGATCATTCTTAAACTGCTTCTTTAAGCACAGCCATCGTTATTATTCTCCTGCTATTCCTTGTGCAAATATCACTGTCTTTAATAGAAATGATCTGGATGTGAAATCTCTTTCAGTTCAGCTAACTTAGCAGCGGTGACATTATGAAATCTCTTGAATACCTTGTGGTTTTTCTGGTTACATAAAGGTATGCAGAAGGTCAAGGTTGTTAAGAGCTGCACAGGATTGTTTAATGAATATGTAAAAATGATCATCCATGTCCTCTTTCAGGATTCCACATCCTGCATTTGTAATGAGCAGTTTAAGGACCTCCTTTTTGCTTAAACAAATATGCAGGGACTCGTTGGAAGGTTAGTAATTGAAGGCTAGGGCAAGCAAACTGTTAAGTAAGTGCTGAAATGGTGCCTTCGGGCTTAGCTTTGGGGATTAATAAACAGACATGGAAAAAATGACAGTTACAATAATCTTACTATAAAAAGTAGGTCAGCGAGAAAAAAAATGGTGCAGGGACTTGCCTGATGCCAGTGCACGGGGCATTTGTGTCTAGTGCCCATGCTGAAAATTATGCTTGGATTTGAGTGGTGAAGCTGCTGGTAAAATAGAGCCAGGGATTACGCTCGGACCACATGTCCTCCACAGCACATTGGCTTGTTCTGAGCACCGTCGCGGCAAGAGAAAAGGTTTTATCTACACGGAAACTGAGCATTTAACACACGCGCACGCACCATATCTGGACACAAGCATTTGCACAGTCAGGGAAAAAAATATGTGTACCTGCTGATTCAGGCACATAAATTCAAGCATTAAGTCCCCCCCCCCCCCCCCCCCAGGATCATCTCCTGAGAACTAGAACAGTGCTGCCGTCCATCAGCTGGCTTCTACCCTCCTTTCCCACACTTCCACCCATCGCCCTTCCCTTTCCTCTTCCAATGTCATTTTTCTTGTGTGGGAGGAGAGGCAGCATCCGTTTTAGACTCCCTAAAGGAGACAGGAGGAAATCTTCACCTCGTCTTCACCATCCCCTGCTGCAGAATTTGCCTCCCTACTCCTCCTCTCAAATGATATATCTGTCGTGGGTTGAGTTTGTTAAATTTAACATTAAACAAGGACTTAAAGCTGTCAGGGAGGCGGGTGGGAAAAAAATGAAACACAGAAATCCCTGGATGTATCTAGTAGTACGAAACAGGCCACTCCTCTTTGTAGACTGGGCAGAGATCAAAGCGCATCGCTAAGTCACATTAATATCTGATATCTCGCGTTAGAGCCAATATTTAAAATGTCTGATGTAGTCTGTCTTAATTAAGATGTGTTTAATTTTCCTTTCATCAGTTTTTGATGCTCTTTGGGGGGCACCGATTACAAGCGCGAGTATTCCTATTAGGATGCGAGCTTCAGGTTTGTGACTAAAGAAGAATAATAAATATATAACAGACTCAACTGATGTTGAATCCACTCAGTCATCTGTAATGTTGCCTAAATCACACTGGCATGTCTGAGACCCACAAGGTGTCACTGACGGGTGAGCTCTCGGTGAGGATGTTTGCTGCGAGCGAAGCTTAACATGCGGCTTTTTTTCTTCTTTTTTTGTAATGTTGCCGTGCTCCACTATTAGCTACACCGGGACTCCCACTGTGAGCATTCTTCTGAGAAACCACAAGGGGCGTGTGATTGTGGGTGAGCGATAAGTTGAAGAAGAGGAGGTGGAGGAGAAAGGCATGGGTCTGAGAACAAGCAATCCTGCAATCCATAAAACTCACACCATAAATCCTCAACAGCGTGGATTTATGCATCATTTTACGTGTTCAAGGGACTCTGTGTGATGCGGAATATTATGCTACAATGACAATATTCGAAATGTGGAAGAGTTGTTTGCACAAATGTCGATCTGGATCCCGTGGGGGCGGGACAGATTCAGTTTTATGCCTTTTTCTTTCCACAGGTGTTCACACTGAAATAGTTTACAATCAGACATGTCAAGAGGGCGCCTCTTTGCTCCTTACATGATCGCCAGTGTGTTAGGGGTTTGGTTTTTTTGCATGTGTAGATGCAACATGCAAAAGTGGTTGTAGAGTGTTGCTAATGCGATGCTTCTCTTTGCTCTCTCTCTCTTTTCCTGACGTTTCCACAGCAGTCCTGAGAAAACCAGGTGAGTCTCCAGGCAAATGAGGTCACAGCTTCAGTTTAACTGCTGCAGCCATTCACGTCCCATCCAGTTATAAGTTATTTATGCATTCACCTTTAAAACGCAAGCAAATTTTTTTACCACAAGTTCTGTTTTAACTCTTAGATTTGACCTTTATTCAGCAAACACCCTCCACAGTTACTTTACATTCACGCAGACTGTTCCTCGTATAAGTCATTTGTCTGTTTCAGTGGAAAGCTTTCGAATGCACTTGGGGAAGCTTTGCCTTTAGTGTGATAGCCATTCTTTGCCATTATGCAAAGCATGCACAGTGACAATACAACTGTAGTATTGGCGTGTTGTGTTTTTTCTCAATTTTTCCTCTCTGTTCTCCTGTCTGTTTGATTTTTCTCTTCAAGGCCTCGCACACCTGAAGGCAGAGCAAGGTACTCTTTCCTCTTTCTTTGTAGATATCTCTTTTATTTATTTGTTTTTTAGCTCACTAACCCCTGTGTTGGTTGTGAGCTGTAAATTTACAGTGTGCGCCTGCACTACCTGTCCGTTTGCATTTGCGTGTTGCTGTGCGGCTACTGCAGAGAGGTGGGGTGGGGGTGGGGGGATGACTGTGTGTGTGTGTTTGGCGCAGAGGGGTGCACAACAGCATGGCATGTCCCACATCTCACCTTTGTCTCTCTCTCGCTGTGCTCGTGTGTGTCCTCAGCCTCGTTTCATCCAGGTCTCTGTGTATTACATAATTGTGTACTACTCTCACTTCCACAGCAAACAAGCAGTGACACGGTCCACTGTGTGGGAGCGGGGATGGTGGGGATGGGGTGAAAAAAAACAGGGAAGCTCGGGGGTGGGGTTGGGGGTGGATAAGGAAATCACTGGAATTTGGGGAGACAGCTCAGAGGAGAAAGAAGCTTATCTGGGATAGAGAGGGGTGAAAGGGAACAATAAGGATCAAAGAGTGTCAAGGTAAGGTGCATGTAGGAGAAATGGTAGCAGGGTTTGCATTCATATTTGATGAATCTGCAGCAACACAATTTACACTCTACATCCACTGCCAGTGTAAGATAATATTGAAGTCTGGGTGGTGGATGGGTGAAGACAGCAGAGCCCATTTCTGAAGTGGCACATTCATGGAATGTGAATTACTATGATTAAAATGGACGGAGCCGCTTCCTTTCTGTCGGATCAAATTCAGTAAAGCTGCATTTGAGAATCTATTTTTTGGAATAAGCTTAAAAATATCAGCGTTCACAGGCTCTTAGTTACTCTGCAATTTAGATTTTTTTTTTCAGATCTTGCTGGCTTGTTGAAAGGGAGTCTGAGACTTATTGTATTTCAAAATCAAATTCAATCTAGCTCTCCAGGAGTCCAAGATTATTAAGTTTGGCATAAAGTAACTGTGACTTTTCTCTAATTGTGCCCAAGTGTTTTCAGCTTTCACTTACCTAAACCGAACTATAACTGTGTGCCGATATTACAGAGAAAGGATGTTCGTTCTTGTTCTTGGAAACAACATTTGGCCATGGCTTCCAGTCATATGACGAGTTTGGAGTTTGCTCAGCTATCATGAGCAAACTATGGCTTATTTACAGTACCGTGCAAAAGTCTTGAGCCACCCATCATTTTTTAAATATTTTGCTTCCAAAGAGCCAGACTTGTCATTTTTAACCTCCTAAGACCCGAACTCCTCCACAGCATGCATTTTTAATTTCTCTTGGATATTTGAGCTGATTGGGTCCTGATGAATGTAAAAACAGAATTACCAGATTTTTTTTTTTTTTTTACCAAATTTTTGTTTCTAAGAAAAATGAGAGCCACATATGAGGATATTTGTTTAAAATTTCAATAGAACAGTAGCATATAATGTCCTCGTAAGTGGATATCAGGCCCTTGTAGAGCAAAATTGAGTATTTTGGTCTAAATAACCCAAAATGTGATGTCCACATATGTGGACGCAGGTCCGTTAAAGTAGTCTTGAGCAATAGTTCTCCAGGTCTTTCTTTGGACAATAGTTGCGTTTACACCCAGTTTCAGTTTAGTCCTTGTACCTGAGCATTTTCACAGCAATGTTTTTTGTTTGTTAATCCACTTAACAAATCTATGGACCTGAATGAATCATTCAAACATAAAAGCACCTCCTGACCTGTGTTGTGTCTGCACATAATGAATAACTTAGCAAACAACCCATTTTTAACTCTATTAGCAGCAGTTTGTCACAAAAACATACATTTTTTGAGAGTTTAGACACTCTTGAGGAAAAAAGGTAGTTATCCCAAATAGTGACTTAGAAAAATATAAAGAAATGACTTTTGCACAGTTCTGTATATATACTTCAGCCAAAACTATGACAAATAGCCAGCGAAAACCTTAGCCGTAGACCTCAACTCTATTAAAACAACACACAACGGCATAAACAAAATGAAATCTAGAAAAAGAATTGTTGAGATTTTGAAGTGTCAGTTGTGTGCTGCCCGTGTGCGCTTCTCCCATTACTGCACAATTTGCATGATTGTCGACATGTTGCATGCAAGTGTCACAGGCTTTATGTAGACTAAATAGCTTAAACCTACTTTTTGTTGTCTTTTTCTGGTGCTCTGCCTTGGATGACACTCTTCCTTCTTTTATCTCTACGGATCCTTTCTCCTCTAGGTAGAAGCAAAGGTACAGCAAATCCTTTTTCCCCTACTTTTCTTTCATCTAAGCTGCGAGAGATCTCTCTGTGTGTTTACATTTATGGGCTGAATTTTCACTGCCGCTTATTTTTAATTCACTTTGAGTGATTATTTAACATATTCATTTGCTCATTGTGGGAGGGAGCAAGGAAAGTCACAGGACCTGATGCTTTCCAGCTAACGAGCGGCCACAGTTATCGTTGCGTGAACGATGAATGAGTGAGTGGAGAGATGAGAGAGGGTGGAAAAAAACACAGTGTCAGTATCGCATACTAAATGAGTCTCTCTTAATTATCACGTTAAATATAAATGATGAGAAAAAATGGATTAATCATTGTCTTAGCAAGCAGTAAATATTAATAATAGCCTGTCTGTGTGAAGATGCCTGTGTTGTGACAGTTCTGTGTCTCGGAAAAAAAAGAGTAATTGGTGAATTTGACCTAACATTTAACTTCATTTAAATGAGACCATAGAAGCAACCTCTGTGTAGTGCAATTGTGCAGACAATATTCTCATTCTACACTGATCAAAGCCATGTGGCCCGTTTTCGTTAGTTGTGTGTGTTTGTGCGTTTTTACAGGATGTCCTGCCACGTTTGTGTGCTTCTCAGTGTCATCTTGATTGATATCAGTTTTAATGAAAATAGCATATTTCCTCATTTAAAGTAGCTTGCATGAGATGTAGTCATGTGCACAAGTGTCCCATGTTCACAACAGTGGATTGGTTTGATTGATTGTGAGCCCGCCTTCTTAGCTACTGTTGACAAACCTTATCAGTCTTTCTGTTCTTGCACGTTGCATATTGCTGTTTGCTCTAATAACGGGGGCGACTTTGACACTTGAAACTTTGAGTTATTTTGGAATCAGTCACTCCTTGCTTTCAGCAGAGGTAAAAGCAACAGCAGGTTTTCTCATTTTTAGCCTGCAGTCATTCAGTTTACTGACTGAAATGACTGCAGGCAATTTGATCAGCTTAGTAGATTTGATCAGCACTGCTTGGCTAATTAAGCTAACAGTAGCTCCTTGTAATTAACACGGGTTCGTGTTAAAATTTCATAAAGAGAGTCTTGTAAAAAGGATCTGAAAGAAGAGCTATTTTGCTCATTTGCACCTTCAAATTTTCGTTTGTAGCTTTGCATGGTTAACAGTTCAAAAATAATCCTCATTTCTCTTTCACTGGGTTTTTGTGCAGTCCCACAGTTCATCCTCTGTTTTAGTTCCTGTCCCTCAAAGCCTCTGCTCGCAGACAGCACACACAGAGTTGTGTGCCATGTTCAATATGAGCATCCACCCTTTTAACAGTATATGTACTATACTGGTACCCTTTATATTTACCCTTGGCTTCATGTATCATATGGTCAGTCTGAGGCTACGCGTTCCTAAAGACAGTAGGCAAAAATATAGCATCCTACCTGAAAAAGGCTTTCTGGATGAAACTTTGACAAACTTGACACAAACGTCCTCAGATCCATCAGTTCAGTCTGTCTCCTAAACTCTGATAGCGGTCAGGATCGGTTTTCACACGGTGGAAAAATGTTACAGTGGATGTGAACAACCTGTAATCTTACAAAGTGATGCAATCTAGTGATTTCCTTGGTCTTGGATACGATGCTGGGTTTCTGCTCTATGTAGTAAGCAGTCAAACACACTATATACCATCACTTATATTTTGCTTTTGTCTTCTTGGGCCACAGTAAACTCCATACCCCCCACTGTTTTGATACAGAGTTGATAGTTCTGCAACTTCCATCACATCGTTAAAAATCCCAATTCCAATAAAGTTAGGACACTCTGTAAAATTTAAAAAAGAAAAAAAAGACCTCAGAAATCCATAGTTTGTTCAACTGAGCTGACAGATAGTGAATTTTGAAAGTTTGCCTGAGCCAATGCAGAGATTTCCAGGACAGAATCCTCCCTGTTATCTATACAGTGCAGTCTGACAGATAATAGGCATCTAACATTGATCATTACTGTCCACTGTGAACAGAGATTCCTCCAGAATTTCTGAACCTTTTGATTAAATTATGTTCTGTATACAATGATATAGTCAAAGTCGTTGCAATTTTACGTTGAGGAACATTTTTCTAAGGTTGTTTTATAGTTTTGGATGCAGTTTTTTCCCCCAGATTGGCGAGCCTTTGTCCATTTTTATGTCAAGGGGTGTGCTGTGGCAGGCAGGAGGAAGGACCCAAACGCAGGACTCGTACACGAAGGAGTAAACTCCAAATGGCAGCTTTATTGCTGGAGAAACATGTAATACAAGAAAACTAGACTAGAAACTCAAAACATGAAGCCCAAACTAGAAAAACAAAACCGGGAAACAGAGAACCAGAACATTGCCAGAAGCATGGAAGAAATACACAGCACAGTGAGGGGATGACACAACAACAGAGAGAGGGAAATAAAGGGCTTAAATACACAAGGGACTAACGAGGGAATTTGAAACAGGAGGGAATCACAGCTGGGACTAATCAGATATCACGAGATGAGGAGGAAGCAAAACTGAATGCGCTGACATAGGACTATCAAAGTAAAACAGGAAACACAAGACAGGCACAGAGACACGGACTTGACACTGAAACATCAGGAGCAGAAGGACAGGAGAAGAAAACTGTGACATGAGACACGACTGACTGTGGAACATGAAAATAGACATGAAGACAGAACTAAACATGGGGGGCACAGGAACAACACCCCAGAACTAGAAATCACGAAACACTGAAGAACTGTAGAGCTAGAAATTACAAAAGACAGAACAATGAGAAAACTAATAAATTACGATATATAAAATAATTAAAACATAAACACTGGGTCACCAGACTCAGGACCATGACATTTTACCTCAGAGAAGCTCTGCTTCTCTGAGATACTCTTTTAATACCATATCACATCATATTACTGATTGTTGGAAATTAACCCATATGGAAAAGATATATATAAATCTTATAAAGTTTGTATCTGTCTTGTGTGAAACTTGAATGAAAAGCATACAAGAGTGAAAACAGATATAAGATCCCTTGAAAAATTCTATAAATGAAACTTGTATGTTTTGGATACTTAATAAAACAATATATGAAAGTAATGAGAAAGTGGCCACTTTCATGAGTAAATCATATGATTTATGATTCACTATATGAAGTAGGCCACATCTGATGCAAGTCTTTTATAAGCTCTTACTATTTCTTTTCCATATGGGAACCTAATTAGTTGCTAAATGTGTCTCTGTTGTTTTTTAATCTTTCCATCCTTTTGTCGCCCCATCTCAACTTTTTTTGAGACATCAAAGTCAAAAAACTTTATTTATCCCCAAGGGGCAATTAAGATAGACATGTTGCTGTTATCAAATTCAAAACGAGCTAATATTTTTTTAAAATCAGAATTTATGTTTTCCATGTTCTGTTGTGAGTAAAATATGGATTTATGAGATTTGCAAATCACAGTATTCTGTTTTTGCTTACAGTTTACACCGGCTCCCAACTTTTTTATATCTGGGGTTTTATTATTATTAATCCTTTATTTATCCAGGTAAAAAATCTCATTGAGATTAAAAATCTCATTTCCAAGAGAGACCTGGCATCATAGCAACAAAAGTCACATACCACATAGGTCTATGTGGTATGTAGACGTCTTTATGGGAAGACGTCTACTGCCTGCAGTGTCTAAATGATAGTTCTGATTGGGTAGTCATTGTTTTGATGTGACTCTATGTGAGCAGTTCAATATCACCAATTTCCCGGGACCGTAATGTATCTGCTGACTTTTTACACAGATGGAATTACAATGAAGCTTCACTGTAATGTGTTTGATTTACCCATTGCCTATCAGACTGACTTTTCCCTGTGTATGGGCTAAAACTGAATTCCCCTGCATTTATATCACTTAAGCAAAATAGGTTGTAATGTCTATGTAGTTAGAAATCCTAAAGCTCTGTTGCACAACAGAAGGAGCCAGATATGATACACGGGACTTTCTATGCAACTCTCTTGGGGATTTTATTTTCCTCCCACAATCTGAGTCAGTCAGATGGACTGATGATTTAAAGTTACTAATAGGTGTAAGTGGGACTATTGTCTCTAGACTTGTGTGACATATGAATCAATATGTAGCCTTTTAATCAAGGAATGCTTAAACATGATACAATATGACTCTAAAACAGAGACAGCAGCCAAGCCAGTGTTCACATTACACTGTGATGAGTAAAATGAGGACATGCCACGGTCCCAGTGTTATTAGATCCATGTCTCTGCAGTAGTGTGTGTGTCTGTGTGTGTGTGTGCTGTAAATGGCACAGCGGTCAAAGGGCACAGTAAACAGGAGGCTGGGGAAAATAGACTACACAAAAGACCCGAGTCCACCACAGAAAAAAAAGGAGTAAAAAAGAAAAATGATAGCTGCAGCCAAAGGGCCAGGCGAGAGTGTCAGTGTTGCAAGATTATATACTTGTAATGAAAAATGTGGAGCACCTTGTCATCCCTCTACTCAGATCTGGGGCTGATATTGCACGTAACCGTTAAGCCATCTATAGGGAAAGTTTTAGTCGCTTGCAATCCAAGAGAACCCCATTGTTCTTGGCTCAGAGATGCAACTTTTTGATGCATAGCATAAGTTGACATGGCAAACTTTTGTATAAGCTATGGCAGTGGACTGTGCTCCAGTTAGTAACATTGCTCTAGTTAGCAAAATGCTGAACTTCAGGCTACAGATATTTTCAGATTTGAGTGCCTCGTTTATCTAATTAATGTAAATGTGTGGTGAAGATTTATTCTTATGAGCAACTTTATTACTGAATTTAACCTATTTTGTCTTTGGGAGATGGAAAATAGGGCAGCATTTATAACAATCCAATTTCAGTCATACTTTTATGTCATCCAGATAATGAGCTTAGTCAAAGGAGACGCCATAATGTTCATTGTTGGTTTCAATATTTTGAGTTTGGTTATCTGTAGATAGTAACTGTGCTTCAGCTGCCAGACACATCAGCTGTTACATGTATCACATCAACACTTGAGGTGTTAATGTCAATCACAGATTGAATGTGTGCTATGTTTATTAACACGTCGAATTAACACGTTGAAACAAGGTTATTTTCTACTGTGTACTTAGCTGTACAATGAACAAAATTTATACCCTTAATGGTAATTATTCCACAAGATCCTATTTTTAACAGAGAACAACCACTCAGTACATTCAGTTCCCTTTTACATGATGATTTTTCCCCCTATGTCTCATGAGAGGTGTGCCTCCATCCAGACATCTGGTGTTCATCTGGTGGTAACAGTATCAATATCAGAGATGAGACTGCAAGGCAGATTGCACGTTTCACTACCTGGCTTTTCTCTGAGTTTTAAGAATGTTAAAGCCCAAATGAATTGTAGTCGAATCCAGGCACACACTTAAGAGAGACAGAATATTTTCACAGTTTGTAATAAATGCAATGTAAAGTTGATTCTGTTCACACATAGTCAAAGGGTGGAAGTTGTCTGATACAGTGACCTTAAGAGCTCATCTCACCTTTATGGGGATGATGTGGTTTTATTGGTTTCACTGGGCAGTGACCTCCAGCTCGTACTTGGGAAATTGATGCTTGAGTTTGCAGCAGCTGGAGTGAGAATTAGTACTTCAACGTCCAGGAACTTTGAAGTGCTAACTTTGAGGTCAGGCACGAGTTACTGTTCTAGTTGGAGGACTTGTTGATGATTGAGGGGAGAGATGGATTGGTGTGGGGTCAGCGGTGATGTAGACTTTGTACTGGTCTGTTGTGGTGAGTTGAGCTGATGGTGAAAACAAAGCTGTCGATTTACCGGTTGATCTACTTTCCTACACACACCTGTAGTCGTGATCTCTGGGTAGAGACCGAAAGAAGAAGATCACGGATCCAAGTCACTGAACTGAGCTTCCTCTGAAGGGTGGCTGGGCTTCATCCTATATGGACAGGGTAAAGAGCTAGGTGTTTGGGAGGGACTCAGAGTCGAGCCTTTATTCCTCCACATCGCCATTTGATGTGGTTTAGGCATCTGACCAGGTGTCTCTCAGGAGCTGGTGTTGTAGGCATCTCGCACAAGGAGAAGGCCCTGAGGCAGAGCCAGGACATGCTGCATTTCTGCTTACACTGCTGCCCCTGTGACCCTGGACTTTGGTAAGTGGCAGAAAATGGATGGATGGCAATCCAAAGGTGGTAATAATACATCCGACATTACTACAGGCTATTGGACAGAACTGAAATGTGCCAGATTTCTTTTTCTATAATTGCACTCCCAGTACTGTGAATGATCCTGAAAAGGCTACTGGCTTTTTCTGTAATGGAACAGTATGGACAGAGCGCAGGCACAGCTACAGTAGCTTGTCCCCATTGCCAAGTTGTCAGCGGTCCACTTTAGAGAGCAGTTAGTCCTTGGAGAGCGGGAGAGCGAGAGAAAGGAGTTCAGCCCAAGTCTAATCCCTCAGCATGAAGGCTTAGGACTAAGAACTTATTCTCCACTTCTGGAGTCACTCTCCCTAATTATCCCCTCAAAGTCCTGCCGCAGACTTCCAACTGACAAGATTTTTGCTTTCTGCCTCTGCAGCACTCATTCTGTTTCTGTCTCCTCTATATATACGCTCTCTCCCTGCACGTCACCGTTTACTTGATTCCTTCTTTCTCAGTTGGCCTCTCTGCCTTTGTCCCAACCCATTCATCTCTGTCTGCCTCGGTATCCTAGCCTTTCTCACTTTTGCTCTCCTCATCTTCCTCTTAGCTTTCTCTTCTGTTTCTCTACTTCAAAGTCATGTGGGCGTCACGTGTCTCAAATCACAGTCAGGCTTAAGATGGGAGTGCTTACTGCTGCCCACAGATGCTGCCAGGCTTCAGTGGCATTTATGAAGAGCTCTGTCCATACGCCTCTTAGCTTTTTGGTTTGGTCACCGGACTCGGACAGTACTACACCAGAGTACTCTAGTAGTCGCAGTGGTTTCAGAAAATACTGTAACTATACCTTCAGCACTCATGTAAGATTTATTTTAAACGTTAAAGGGCAGAAAAAAGATTGTATTTTTGCTTCAGAACAAATTTGCAGCGTATGTGTTTTTTTTCTATTGCTGTGTTGTGTTGCATTACTTGATATGTCAATCCAAGGAATGATTACATTTCTCCTCTTCTGAGTGGTTGATGTGTGTTGATGCTTGAAAATTTGTGAGTGACATATAATTCATGTCAGGATGTTAGCGAGTTAACACAGTGGGTGCTGGTGTTTTGAGACAAGTCATGAGCTGCCACTGAATGCCGGACTTCACTGGCTCCAGCATCAGCTTTCAATCGCTGTCACCTGAATCAGTGCTGGTTAAGTATGAGGGCAATAAGGCTAAGTAAGCCGCTGCAAGCCACAACTGCAAGTAGATCTGAGGGTAATGTCGGCACAACTTAAGTTGTACGTTTGCAAGAAATTTTATGCTGAAATAATAATAGCAGACATGGAACCAATGGGCTAACATGCACCTGCTCTTATTCATGTAATTCCCAAATCGAGAACTATATGAATTAATTATCCCAGTATAAGTGCTATTAGGGAATGACATTAACCGCCGTTTTCATAAAAAAGACAGCTGCTTTTACTGGTAGAAGCTTGAGTCATTTATGTTTTATATTAAAGCTATTATTGATATAATCACACTCAAATTTGTCAGCGTTAAACAGGAAAGATTATTCTGATGTAGTTAGGTTAGCTTAATACTTTTAAATAATGTGAAGTGATAAATACTGTTTTACATCTTTAAAAATACAATCATGTGAAAAAGAAAGTTTTTCACTGGACTCTGTGCACTCTTGCTGCTTCCATAGGAATGAGAAGGGTAAGGAGCAGCCAGGTACTGCTAATCAAATGTACTTAATCAAATGATCATTAGCAAAAAATCTAGCAGTTTGCTGGTCTGGAGCATGGAGCAAGTGTCTTCAGTGCCACAGTCTTCCCAGAAATGACATGCCAGCAAATTTAACTCAAAACTGTACTGTGCAATGCTCAGGGAAACTGTAAAAACAAAACAAAGAGCCACGTTTCAGTCTCTACACACCTCACTTAGCATGTTTACTGTTAAACGTTAAGGCAATACAACGAAAAAAGACTGAACAAGTGACTTGTTTGGAAAGGTTGCCAGGAGGAGACCAGCAGTTCTCAAATGATGAATATAAAATATTGGCTGAAAATGATTGAAATGACAAAAAAGAAAAGAGTCAAAATGTTTTAATGGCTCAGTCGAAGTCCAGACCTCAAACTGATTAAAACGCTAAACTGGGACCTTAAGAGAGTTGTGCATAGATGAATATCTACAACCTTCAAGTGAAGGAGGTGAAGGAACGTTATACAGAAGAGTGGACCAATGTTCCTCCAGTGATAGTCAAACAGGAAACAGTTACTTCAAGTTATTGCTGCTAAAAGTGGTTCTACAAGACACTGACTGATGGATCTACGTAGTTTTTCACAGGACAGGAGTCACTGGACAACATACTGTTTAACATGGCTGTAACTCACAATCCAAACTACTGCAGTTGGTAAAGTTGGCCAACTACGGCGATTATTAAACCCCCGAGAATGTTGTTCAATGGGAACATAAGAACCAGTCCACTTGGAGTCTGTAGATAAATCTGATTTTCTGTCATTGATCGATATCCTTCTTAGCGGTCTATCTGTGGACTGTTGAGATGAAAGTTTAGACGAGGGTTTTCCATTAAAATTAAAACATATTTTGTGTTTGCTGTCTAAAAATGTGTTGGATTAATTTTTCCCCTTGTGAAATATCAAAGCTCAAGTTTTGGACAAATAATTCAAAACGTGCATTGAAAATTCATTAGACAGATGAAGTTTAACTAAAAGATTTTGGAATTATTGTGGTGTTGGCACATGTGTGAAAAATGTGTTAAGAGAACTTATGTGCTAAGAGCTGGGAAGGGAATATTACTGTATTTTACAGTCCCTTTTAGGGAAACACTTTGGGGAGCTAGGAGAAAACTCTGAGGATATCCCTGAATGCTATATTTTACTGAAGCAAATTGACATTAAATTTATTTTCTGCTTCTAAAAAAAGTAAGGCAGAAAACTTGACCTCACTTTATTCAGTCCTTTACTGACTGATGGCACGTTTGAAATGAAACACTTGTCCTTTCTTGTCCTTTGTAATGCATGGCACCAACAGGCAATGCATGTCATCGGAGGCCTGGTTCATTCCCATCCATGCCACATAGACAACGGCTGGGAGTTTTCCTGTCGTGCTTCAGACGTTGCATTCAGAGCACCAGCTGTCACTTATTGGCCTTGGCATGCGTTGGCTGTTCTGTTGATAAATAGCTATTTACGGACAGACGCTCACCCTGAAATTGAGTTTAACTTTGCCCATCCTCATTACTCAATCCAAAACTACACCACAACCCTCAAGGTGGGTTTCAAAGTTGCTACAAATTGAGGCCACTGGTCCAATTAAATTTCAGCACTGACCGGCTGCTCCTCAAAGCAGTCAGGAAATATGAGTAGTAAATGGAGACCTTCTCTTCTATACCTGTGGCTTTCCTCCCGCAGCCCATTGTTTCTAAAAGAGGCTGATTGGCTGGGCTAAAACCAAAGAAATATCTGGGAGTCGTAACATAAATGGCTCAAAACTCCAACTGAAAGTGGAAGCAACAAGCAAATTCTGTTCAAGGATCAAAGGTATTAAAAGATTTGTTTCTAGAATCTGAGAGCATTGATTGTGCCTTCTAATTTCCGTTGCATGTTTTCTCCCATTTCTCTCCACATATCATTTTCTATGCTTTGCCATTTCCTTCATTTCTCTCATACTCTTGTTTCACTCTGTTACTTTGGCCTTTTGTTTTCCATTTAGTTTAAATCATCCTCTTGTCGTTTTATTTCTCCTCTCTCGCCCTATTTTTCCATTTCCTGCATCTCCGGTTCCCCCGGACGTTGGGCAAAAATAAAAAAAGTCAGCTACAGTGCAAACTTCTAACTCACTGATGTCATTACGATATTCGGTAGCCTTTCCCTCCTTCTCTTTGCTTTCCTCTCTGTCTCTCCCTGCTGCTGACCTCTGGGATCAACCGAGCAAAACTGATTCCCACTTTTTCACGGATCACCAGTACGTCAGCGGTTACACAACAGCGAGCGAGAGAGAGTGAGAGAGAGTGAATGCAAATATGCAACTGACGTATTTGTCCATCTTTATTTGTGTCGCTGTTTATCACCATGAGAAATTTGGTTTTGGTTAAGCCTCGCTCTCATCACAGTAGTTAGTGAATTGTGATTATTAGCTGGCACGTGCAAAATGTGCACTGTTTCCTCTCCGTGACCAGTGAAAGATCAGCTGACACGTTACATAAATTCAGTACAACACATCTGCAAATATATACATGCAAATTGAAAACATCCTTATCATTCTTCCAAAGTCCGATTCGTCGACCACGTGATTTAACTTAAACTGCATGCTTGTCCAGCTCAGGCAATCTGTCAGAAGTAGGTCAAATCATATCTCGTGTAAAATAAATAAATAAATAAATACTGGAGTACGAGTTCACATTGGGCTGAAATCTAGGAGATGCTGTGCATTGTTTGTGAAGTGCATTAGATCTTACAAGTGGGATTTATGCGAAGAACTAGGTTAAGATGTGGCTTGAAGGGCTGTATTGTGAGAGCGTAAGTATGAGTGCAGGAAGGCTTAGCAATATGCAGGAGCGAGTGCGTCTGTGCAGAGCGTTGTGTGATCGTGCAGACGGGTGACATGTGTAGATGTGATGGCTGCAGCCATGCATAGATGTTCACACCAGGGAGAAAGTAAACAAACATGGCAGCAGAACGGTTTACGAAAGCAGCAACCGCTGCTAGAGCACGTCACCTCTTTCTTTCCCTTCTCCCTCCTATTATTGTTTAATTCTTCCCCCCGTTTCCGGTTGTCCTTGGCTCAGGAAGTCATTTTTTCATGTGTTGTTTGTTAGTTTGTAAAAATCACAAGGTTAAGAAACTGCTAAAAAAGGATTGCAGGTAAAATATTTAATTGAAAACCGCAGTGTGTGAAAAATTTGAGTGGTGGTTACAAACAGCTCTTTTCTGCTTTGGTTCTTTGATTTATTATTTATTTTTGGGGGGAGGGATGAAGAAAACAGGGAATAGATTTTCCAAAATGCAGTTTGGAAACCACCGGCTATCAGTTGATGATAATTTGCCTTTTAATTAGCTTTCTGCATTCATAAACTGCTATATGTCACTAGTTCTTAAGTTTCTTTTTGAAAACAACAACAACAAAATTCTCACTGTGCCCTATTTTAGGTTTGATTGCTGTAATTTAAAATTACAACCAAATTTAGAGCTCTTGTGCACAGACCATGACTCAAACATAGCTCACTCTGCTTTATGTGGTGCATTGGATTAACGAGGAACAGGTCTTACCACATGCAGTTATATGAAAGAAAACATTTTCAAAGGACTCTCTGCAGTCTGCTGAGAAACAAAGTATTCCCCGTGATTTAATAGCTTCTAGAACCACCTTTAACAGCAATAACTTGAAGTAATATTTTCTGTATGACTTTATCAGTCTCTCACATCGTTGTGGAGGAGTTTTAGCTCACTCTTCTTGACAGTGTTGCTGTAGTTCATTCACGTTTGGGAAAATCCATGTATACACAGCTCTCTTAAGGTCCCAGCACTACATTTCAGTCAGGCTGAGGTCTAGAGCATCACAACACTGTGATTCTTTTCTTTTTCAGCCATCCAGTTGGAGATTTGGTGACCCAGTATCAGCCAAGCTTTAGCTGTCAGACAGATGGCCTCACATTTGGCTCTAGATTACCTTGGTACACAGAGATGTTCATGGTGGACTCAATGACTGCAAGGTGGCCAGGACCAGCGGTTGCAAAACAAGTCAAAATCAATACCCCTCCAATATTGCTGAGAGTTGGCTTGATGTGTTTGGGCGGATATGCTGTGTTTGGCTTTTGCCAGATGTGGTGTTATGCATTATGGCCAAATGTCTCCAGTGGGGCCATGTTTGTGTTTTTTAAACACAAAAGGGCCTTTTTCCTAGCAGTCCTTCCAAACAAGCCATACTTCCATACAGACTGTACATGAACGTTATCATTTAACGTCCTCACTGAGGCCTGTGCAGTCTTCTGGTCACACTTGCTGATGATCAGTTAATCAGTTGCATTTGATTAGCAGCACCTGGCTGCTGCTTACCCTCTTCATTTCTGCATCATATGCATCCTAGCTTTCATAAATACGTATGAGGTATAGATTTTTATGTTATGTCAATACTGGACTTTTTGGCATGTTTTTAAATCAGTTTCTTTCTGTTTCTTTCTTTTTTTCTATGTATAACTCATGGCAGTCTTTAGGCCTATGAAATGTAGTCGATTTTTCATGATTTCAGAATCATATTTGCACGTATCTGTATGAATGCTTATGTGTGTGTGTGATGATGAAGTGTAGTGCTCATGCAGTGTGTTTCCTGCAGTCTTCTAACACAGAGGAGTCTACAAAGGCGCTGTCTCAATTTAAAAACATTTTCTACCCTGGCTGGTGAAATTTTGACCCATGAACCATGAAGGCAGAGAGCTAATGGAAATGTGACTTCTATTAACTGCGGAGTTACAAAGTAAGCGATATGAAATGTTAAAAAGGTGAAATGAAAGAACAATTTTTTATACTAACCAAGGGCATAGTTATTTTAGATTAAGAATAAAAACCTTTAAAGTGACACCATCTGGAGACAATGAATATTCTGAGAGTCTTGATAGTATCTGATGTCTTTTTAGGCCAGTGTGACTGAAACGAAATACACGACACCGGTGACGCCCTGCTCACCCCTTTTCCGTGACAAAATAAGCAAATTCCAGTTGATTCGATTAACCATACCACCGGTTTGTTACGTAAGCGGATTCCAAGAGAAAGGTTCAGAGTGCTGAAACAGAAAAACTCAGGCAGTTAATATTGGCTGCGCAAACATCCGTGCCCACGTGTTTAATTTGCCTCCGAGACGACGATAATTGGCTATACAGTAACTCCAGAGATTGTGCACAATGCAGAGAAATTATCTTCAGTCACATTTTTCTTTTATAATCATGCCCTCAATTAACCGGGCTGTTGAGATGTCTAAAGGAGCCATGTGACTCAACAAAGACGTCCAGCATATGCTTAGAACAGAAATGAAAGAGGATCTCTAACCCTCCACCACCACTACCCCCCCTTCAGAATGAGACATGGTAGAACCCATGTAGCAGGCAAATGCCCTTGCTCTGGTTGAGCCATTATGCAGATGATATGCTAATGAAGTCATCTGATTTGATTCTGCTTAGGGTGTGCTGCACTGGGGGGAAGATAATCAAGCGTTGATCAGCTCCCAGTACTGCACTTGCTGTGTGCTCATTTGTGTGTGTGTGTGTGTGTGTGTGTGTGTGTGTGTGTGTGTGTGTGTGTGTGTGTGTGTGTGTGTGTGTGTGTGTATGCAGTCACGTCCTATGCTGGTTGGCTTCAGGAGAGAGAAAATATATTTGGTTACACATTAAGTTTATGTAATTTTTTTTGTCCTTTTATGTACGCTTACTACACACACTGACTGCTTTACTGCATTTAAACACATCAGTGTACTTTTTGGTTGGATGTTGCTGCTGCTGGAAACTGCACCGTCAGTGGGGCTGTGGGTAGGACGCCAGAAAATCTTCAGTGCTCACAACCTGTATGTGTTACTTACATTTTTCTTTTGCTATATATTTATTCAGCTAGTTCCATGCTATTTACTAAAAGTCTAAAGGTTGTTTCATAGCCTTTTCTGAAGTACAATCTAAAAATATATATTTTAGTGGAATGGTAGCTATTTCTGGAGGACTGTCAAATCTCAAAATATTGCAAATGTCAACCAAAATAGAGTACATAAAGCTTTGCGAGACGTTTCCAGATTCAAATCTAGGAGCTAACAAAATGCTTTGACTTATAAATGTATAAACTTAAACGTATACACATATACGTTTAAGGATGCAGTCTCCATCGCACTGCACTCTGTCCTCTCAGGCCTGGACAACAACAACACTTACGCCAGAATGCTGTTTATAGACTTCAGTTCAGCGTTCAATACAATCCACCCCTCACAACTCATCAGGAAACTGACAGACCTGGGCATCAGTTCCCTCATCTGCAAATGGTTACTGGACTTCCTGACCAACCGGCCCCAACATGTCCGGCTGGATAACCACTGCTCATCTACCATCACGATGAACACCGGTGTACCACAAGGCTGTGTGATGAGCCCTTTCCTCTACTCCCTCTTCACCCACGACTGCAGACCTGCTGATGCTTCCAACACCATCATTAAGTTTGCAGATGACACCACGGTGATTGGCCTCATCAGTGACAACGATGAGGTGGATTGTCTGGCTGAGTGGTACAAGACAAACAACCTGCTGCTCAACACCAAGAAGACCAAGGAGCTCATCGTGGACTACAGGAGGAATGCTGACCCACATCCACCCATCCACATTAAGGGGACGGCTGTGGAGCGTGTGAGCAGCTTCAAGTTCCTGGGAGTCCACATCTCCGAGGATCTCGTCTGGACGACCAACTGCTCCAAGCTGGTCAAGAAGGCTCACCAGCCTTTTCTTCCTGAGGACTCTGAGGAATAACCATCTGTCCTCAGACATCCTGGTGAACTTCTATCGCTGCACCATTGAGAGCATCCTGACCAACTGTATAACAGTCTGGTACGGGAACTGCTCTGCCTCGGACCGGAAGGCGTTGCAGAGGGTCGTGAAAACTGCCCAGCGCATCGCCGGAGCACCACTTCCTGCCATAAAAGACAGCTACAGGAAGCGGTGTCTGAAAAGGGCTGGGAAAATCATCAAAGACCCCAGTCACCCATCACATGGACTCTTCACCCTCCTGCCCTCTGGGAGGCGCTACAGGAGCCTCCGGACTAAGACCACCAGGTACCGGAACAGCTTCTTCCCCACAGCTGTCAGACTCCTGAACTCTGCCTCCTGACATCTGACCCACGTTAAACTCATGGACTGAACATACACACACCCACAACCACTAACACTTTATATAGCCTCTGTAGAAAGTAGCCACATATTTCACTTATCTTAACTGCACTACTTAATAATTCTGTATAAACAGTCATTCTGTACAATACGATAATTATAATTCTACAACTGTTTACAACTTGCATATTTCTGTATAGCTTTATATTTATATCCTGTTCATAGCCTGTACAAAGCTTGTATACCCACTACAGCCTGTACATACTTATAGTTATAGCATATTCATAACATACCTTCATACTGTGTACATTGTAACATACCCATAATAGACCTATTTTTGTACCCTCATACCTATAACAGACCCATTTCTGTAATATATCTATATTGCTAATATATATTTTGTAATATATCTATATCATGGCTAAAGCACTTCTGGATGGATGCACACTGCATTTTGTTGCCTTGTACTTGTGACATGTGCAATGACAATAAAGTTGAATTCTGTTCTATTTTATTCTATTCTATATATCAGCTGAAACATTCCAAATTCTGATGGGTGTTGTGAACAACATCGATCATCTTGTTGCAATGCAGTGTTGTGCTGTAGTCTGGCATTATGTTGCTGTTAGTCTGACACAGCTACGCTGCAGAACAACTCTAGGAACATGACAGAGAGCCCAAGCTGTCTGCCTGCCCTCCCAGCTGCACAGTTTCCAATCCAGTTAAACAGCCAGACCAAGTTCTGGTGCCCAGAGGTCTGAGCTGTTTTTCTCGCATGGGCACACCTAAGTAAGTACGTAAGTAAGTCAAATTTGTATTGCTGAAAAAAATATAATGAATATTTTAAAACCACATCAGATATCAATGGGAAAAAATAATGCTGCATGTCTATAGTGATATGGCCTCGGTTGTGTGTTAGGAATGGAAGGATTCTGGAAGGATGGAAATGATACAGAGGGCTGAATTCAATACACTCGGAAAATCAAATTGGACAAATAGTTTACCTGCAGCAACTCAAAATTGTACTCAATATTTTGTTGGGCCCCCAAATACTTGTTTTTATGCCTGACAACATTCGTCCCAACATTGTCCCAATGTTTCATTCATTGTTGGGGCAATGAATCTGGACATTGTCATGCAGGACACACTGCACCAGCTTATGCTCTGACAATGGGTCCAAGGATTTGATCCTGATAACTAAAGGTAGTCTGGGTACCTTCACCGAGGCCTTAGAGGTCTGTGTGTCCCTCCATGGATAAGCCTCCCCAGACCATCACTGACCCACCACCAAACTGGTCTGGGGTGGCTGTAGCTCAGGAGGTAGATCAGGTCATCTACTGATTGGAAGGTTAGTGGTTCAATCCCTGGCGCCTCCTAGTCTGCATGCCAAATATCCTATTAACCCCAAGGTGCTCTCCATCAGAATATGAACGTTAGATATTAGAAAGCACTTGAAAGCATACAAGACTGTTCTTGTGTGAATGGGTGAATGTGGCATGTTGCTTGGAGTACTCCAGTAGAAGTAGAGTAGAAAAGCGCTCTATAAGAATCAGTCCATTTACCATCAAGCTGAACGATGTTACAGACAGCATAGCAGCTTCTCGAGACCCTTTCATGTCTGTCACATGGTCTCAGGGTAACCTGCTCTCATCTGTGAAAAGTGGCCTGCTGGAGGTTATTTTGTACCTCTGACAGTACTTAACCTGTTCCTCCTTGCACAGTGGAGCAGATACCGGCCCTGCTGATGGGTTACGGCCCTGTCCAGCTCTCTTAGAGTAACAGATTGAGATTGTGCTGGGAGACACAGCAAACCTTCTGGTAATGTTGTGCCATCCTGGAGGAGTTGGACTTTCTGTGCAATCTCTGGTCCAGGAATCACCTTATGCTACTGACATGTACTGACATTGACCCTACCAAATGCAAATCTAGTGACGAAACAGTCAGAAAGGAGAAGTAGGGAAAAATGTCAGTTGCCTCAACCTGTAAAACCATTATTGTTTTGGGAGTTGTCTCATTGTTGGCCCTCTACTGCACTTGCATAATTTCGTTTACACCAAAGCAGCTAAAACTGATCAACAACCCTCTCTGCTACTTAACAGACCAGATCAATATCCCAGAAGTTGAACTGACTTGATGCATTACTCTGATTAAAAAGTGTTCCTTTATTTGTTTATTTATTTTGGGCACTATATTAGGAGGGTAGTTTCTTTTTTTAAAAAATCATCTGTGTACTTTAGTATGCATGTTGAGAAATACAAATCTGTAGCCTTTCACAGGCTATAAACTTGATTTTACAAAATACTGTTAGATTCATCACTTAACTGCTATTTTCTATTTTGATAGATTGTCACGTCGAACCTATCCTGAGATTAAAATCCAGCATGTGCACCAAATTTTAACCATAGGACATGAACTCCGACACTATCATTGATGCATTCGAATTTCTAAAAAATACAGTGAGCATGACTTCAGTGTCCTCAGTGGTAGCTACAGCCCTAGTGCTGTCACAACAAATATACTAAGAGGACTCGACTGCGAGGCTCTGGTCTTTATTTATTTCTTACAGTTCAGCTGCTTCAGCTTCTCCTGTCTCTGAATGATTTTTCTTACTTTTGCTTCGGATTTCGCTGTCTTCTTTCCCTTCCCGGTGCTCCGTTCACCTCTGCAGTTCCTCCTTTTGTCTGTCCTCGCTTTCATCTCTGCGTCCCTTTTCTCCCGCTCATTCTCTTGTCACTCTTTCACCCTCACTCATTAGTCACACACCCACCTCCACAATTCCTCTTGTTCGGCTGTCAAACACTCATCAGTTCACTTTGTGTTTTTCACCCCCACACGCGTCTCTCGTTCCACCCCGTCTTTTTCTTCATCACCTCTTTTTTTATATAAAATGTGAAAATAGCAATTAAATCATCCATCTCATTCTTTAAAAATCTATTTTCGTGATCTCCCACTTTAAAAACTATTACTTTTCCAGTTTAGCTAAAGTTCAGCACCAGTTTGCAACACTCCTCTATCTCCCCCTGCCACTCTTTCCCGTTTCCACTGCACTACCTGTTCCCAATCCCGTCTCGTCCTAGCTCTGATCCTGCCCCGAGCCTTAAGTAAACATAGCATCCTTTCACTCTTTCATCTTTTCTCATTTTTTTTTCCGTTTGAATGTCGCTGAGCAGATAATGGATTCAACTTGCATGTTCTTGTAGGCGAATCTCAAAGCGTCGCAGCGCACCCATTAACCCCGATTGCCTCAGCGTCTGACTCGGGGTCCTCAAAGAGACTCGCAGACGCATTTGATCCCATTTGAGCATCATCTTCCCTTTCAGAAAAGCGCGTGCTGCTCGGACGAACACATCTTATTGATCTCCACTGCCCTGCGCTCGCACGGCATGGCAGATCTGTAAGAGGCAATAATCGCTCTGGTAATTGGCTGATCAGTTACATGGAAATTTGCTGAGCTGACACAGTTACTGGAACATGTTTAAACAGGTGTGGGTCTTTGTGGGCTTCCTTTTATGTGAGAGATGACACGCTGGGGATTCTTTCTAATTTCAGATCACACACTATAACATTCATTAAAAGCACAGTTTGGGGGTGATTAATAGAAATATTGAATTATATTTTGCTTCTTAATGAGATTTACTGTTTCGCATATTTTCTTTTTCTTTCTTGGGAGCAGGTGCTGCTCTCTGTTCCGGTATTTGATGAAATTCTTTTTTACTTGTTTTCAGTGGAAATCGAAGCGGGCTGCAGTGTGTTTAAAGAATAAGCGCAATAATATTTTGTGTGCCTCTTGCAATGAACAATTTTTAGAAAAAAACAAATCCCAAACCAGCAAGTTCATCAAGATTCAACTATGTAGCCAAAGCTTAATTGGAGCTTAAATTGGATTTCTCTGTGCCACAGAGTTTCATTGTTATGCAGCAGCTATTAAAACTACACCACCTGAGCCACACAGTTGCACAGTGACATGTCCTTTTCTTGTATCGTAAACACACTGTAGTGTTTCAGACACATGGCTGAAAGTAGTCTCTGACAAATACACTCTTTTGTTCTGCTTGAGTAACACTAGCTTAAAAACTCCAGTCCAGCTGGTTCAGGAACATATTCAACCTTATTAAAAAATAAAAGCACATAATCGAGACCAAAGCTATTTGGCCATTTAAGCAATCTTTTCTCTCTAGGCTGAGCACATTCAATTTGAAGTAAAGTAATGGATACGTGAATAGTGTAAGTGAATATTACGTTAAAGGGTTCGATTTAACTTTAATAGACTTTAAAGTATAATCTGTTATTTTACATTATTGGACCAAACGTGCATGGCCGCACTTGTTAATCTTAGAATTCAGTTAGTTTTAGTCCTATCTACATAGGTGTGTAAAATAAAGCTCCTAGTCATGCACTCTGCTTTTACAAACATTGGTGAAAAAAAGGGTTTGAGCATGATGTTATCACAGGATATCACCATTTTAACAAGTTAAGTGGTGACATTTGTTTCCTCCTACATATTCTGCAATCAGCTTTAAGTGGCATTAATGCAAAGTGGAAGTTTGCTGCTTTAATATCTGCAGAGTTACAAACATCAGCACAGAAACCGTGTGCCGGGAGTTTCTATGCCCAAACAGCTCAGTTAGCTGTAATGTGTAGGTTTGCCTGTATGTTTTATGCATGTAGCTTGCTTTACTGGACATTTGCAAACCATTTTATACTAAACTTTTATTTTTTTAAATATGATATGCAATTTTTGTTACATAAGTACAGATCAGAAATCTGTGAAATTTCCATGATTGGTATATATTCAGTTTATACCAAGCATATTTTTCCTAATTACTAATTACTTGAAAAGATAAATCCTTGATGTGATATTTTCACTGCATTTTATTAAAAATTATTGAGGACACAGAATCGTTTCTTGAATGTACAGAAAAATATTTCTATGCTGTTATAACAGCCCCATCGCCTGCGTGCTTTTATTTATGTCCTGTTCTTGTAGTGAAATGAAATAAAAAGGGTTGGTTATAGCCTCACTGGTAAACGCACTACTGAATACCACTGGTGCTTATCGCCTGTCAGAACAAAGGTTCACCCACAGGCTTACTTCTAATGTAACAATCATGCTTTCTCCTTACATGTAGTCAGTGCTACTGTTGTTCCACGATTGTTATTTCCTCACCTTTAACACTGCCGGATGGCTCTATAGATACATGTGACGATGCTGGTGTGGCTCTGTGAGTTCATGAGTGTAAACAGCAGAGCTCGTTCTTGTGAGTGATCAATAACTCTTTAAAGCATAACAGCATCACTATGCAAGTGAGTGTGTGCGTGCATGTGTGTGCGTGTGTCTACAGAGACATTAGAGGCTAAAAGTAGGTGATGGACTCATGAAGGGAATACTTGTCTCTAACAGTGGCTAACAGACCTGCTGGGTGAGGCACTGGAGAACAGATCTGACCTTCTTCTGACCTACGCTGTGGAATGTTCACACCATTCAGTGATGAATGACATGTGCACAGACGTGTTAACTTGTCAAAGTATGATCATCTATGTCCTTGAACATGCTAGGCAGAGAGACGTCTGCTTATGCGTATGTATGACTGAGCGAGCGCCTTGCTGAATTATAGAGTATGTTTGCTTTTTAACAGATCAGCAGAAGAGGTGATGCCACAGTCAATGTCACAGCCTTCATGCATAATTGCTCCACTTTGTCATTGCCAAGGGCTGGGCAGAGCCACATCTGATTGCTTCCCCCTTTTCTCCTTCCCTTTGTGTCTTTTCATCTCTCCCCTTCAGTCTGTATTCTCATTAGGCTTATTAACTTATCCTGCAGAGACAGACAGAGCGAGACAGACAAAGAGCGAGCATATTGAGTACACTGGAGTCAAAACGAGTAGTCTGCACAGGGTGTCTTTTAAAGGTGCTCTACAGAAAGAGATACGTCACAGCATAAACCAAGAATAGCATCTTAAATCTAAATTAAGTCATGTATGACCTCATGTCTGCTACAGCAGACCTAGTGTGTGTGTGTGTGTGTGTGTGATAGAGTGGGCATAAGCGTGCGGGTGCAGCGGTGTTTATTTGCGAGAGCTTACCTGTTGGCACGGGAGTGATGATAGTAAGAAGACACTGAGCCGCAGAAAGCTTACCCCATCTGTGGTGCTGAGAGGTCACTGTTAGCCGCTGACTCACTGTCTGCCACTGGTTAAAAATGAATAAGAAAAAAAAAGAAAGCGCAGTGCAACTTTCTGGAATGACTTGATTTGGTAACATTTTATATTTATATATTTCCGCATGAAAGATAGATGCCTTGCTTTCCATTAAGGTACTGATGTGCTTCATATGAATGTGTCATATGAAGCTCAGATAACAGGTACAAACAGATGATTTTTTTCAGTGTGTATCTGTGACGGGATGACCCAGCTCTGAAAGGCCGGCAATGAGTGAAGTTGGAGTGTCTCATAGTTAAATGATGGGCCCCTTTCGGGTACTCGGAGGGCTTTGAAACACTAAGTAATTGGTTTTCCTGGCAGAATGGGGCCACAGCTATGGCTTTGGGCCAGTGTGAGCTCCACTGTAGCTCAGTACTTGTCAGGGACTAAACACAGGGTAGAGGTTCAGTAAGAATTGGAAAATATAAGTCATGTAAATACCTAGATTAAAAAAAATTGAATAAATACTTACATATCTGTTCACTATTAAGAAAAAGACCTAATATTAATAGTCTAGGATTTGTTGTAAGTTATTACAAAGCATTTACACTTACTAAGCCTTACATATGATCTAAAAGTGTGGATGATGGACTGCCTCTGGTCTCCTGTGTGCCTCAGGACTGCATTACCACGACACTGTAACATGACGAGTGTGTGTGCACAGTAATGACTGAATGCCAAGAACATGGCTCGGATATGCACACACACAGAAACACATGCTCACAGATTTAGCTACTCAGTGTTTGTCCCTAAAAAGTCCCAGTTCAGCAGGCTTCTCTAACATTCACTCTGATAAACACACACACACGTACTGTACTTACATCCCCAGGTCTCTCAGCTGATAAATTTTCCCATACTTGTGTGTGTGTGTACACATGTTCATTTTTGTATGTTTGTGGGCAGATGCAGTGGAGCTGGCTGGCTGCAGCTAAAGGCTGGTTGGCCTCAGGCACAGCAAAAGCTTAATATATAAACTGGCCTACATGCCACGAACTCTGCTGGGAGACTGTCAAGGGCAAATTTTTGAGACTGATAGAGTTGTGTGGTAAAGATATGGGGAGGGGCACTATAAAGCTTTTTATGAATTGCACTCATCTCTTTTTGCTCTTCTGTTTCTGCATCAGTGCTTTTATAATTCAAAAAAGGATATATAACACAATGCATATATTCTTCTTTCAGTTGCCACAGTGGATAGATCTCTATGTTCGATTTGTGGGTTTTTTTGTTGTTGTTTTCTTTTTTTCTTGATGCAACCCTGTGAAGAATTTGTGTCTCCTCCTTGTCCATGGAAAGTAAAGACAATGCCCTAACATGTATTTTTATGCTATGGCTTTAAAAGCTAAAGAGAAGATGGAGTTCAATGCAAACCACCTGATCTTTGGTGTGTACCATCATGCCATTGTGAACCTGCTCGCAGTGCGTTGAAGGGCAGAACATTTTTAAGCGACACCAAAACAGCTGTCCCTTACCACCTGAGCTACCAGCCGAATAAGTCCCAGCAGAAGGGTCCAGCAGTCATGCAAATATGGTCAGAATGGGCCTTCCAACATATTAGGCATGTTGGCAGTGGTGCAACACTCCACAAAGAGGTAGCCAAATATGAATTGGATATGTTGGCTCTTTATATTTTCTGTTTTCTCACTGATTAAGAAAAAAATGTTTATACATTCATCAAAACGTTGAACATGATCAGGCTTTGCACGTTTTTCAGTCAAATATTGCAAATAGGAAGTCAGCGTATTTCTACATGTGCCCTCCAAATCCTTGAAATGAAGGGGAAATCACTGTCCTCACTGACCTTTGGCACTGACAAA
>NC_140610.1:1208801-1348801 GCF_057381915.1 Diplotaxodon limnothrissa | reverse complement strand
AGAAGACCTGCTTCGAGTGGGCCAGTTTCTTCCACGGCAAGAGACGTAAAGAGTACGTATGTGTCACACTGTGACGGCGTCTTTGTGTGATTTTGCTAAATATAAATAAGCTTACATGAGGTTTGTCCCAGTATTTACAACTCAAAGCGCTTCATCTCTCTGTGGTGATCATCAGATTTAGTTTTAACTTCAGAGCTGTGGATGGCAAAATAATGAAATAATAATTTAAAAAAGTATCCGAGTGTAGTTTGAATGAGACACACAGGGCAGCAACATCAGCTCCCGTATGTTCTCAAAATCCTCTTCAAAGCAAATGAATAGTCAACAATGAGGCCGTCTTTGGCTGTGTCCCAATTCAGAGTCTGCACGCTTGAAGTACGCATTTTAAGTGCGGTTACGTCACCGCCACGTGACGACGGCTGTCCCAATTCAAAGTGTACTTCAAATGCATACTCCAAATGCGCTGTCGATCTCCCCAAATATCAAGCGTGGTCCGGTGCACGCTTCATGGTCCCATATATCCCACAATTCATAGCACGGCGGTGGGTGTGGATTATTTTGCTGCAAAATACGGCAGAAGGGAGCGGCCGAAGAGGGTTTTTCCAAACTTTATTGAACTTATAAAGCGAACAGTCAGTCATTCCAGTTCAGTTTGTACAGTAGACATACAAGGCAAATAAGAGTAACAATATACAGCACAATGAAATAAGGAGGAGAAATAAATAAAGGATAAAAAAAGAAAAAAGGGGGGAATGTGGCAGACTTCATAAAACTTTGTACTTGAAAGTTGTGACAGCTCAGTCGTTAAACATTTCTGAATGAATTTCAATCAATGATAAACAGACGAGGGGCCTGAAAGCTGAAGGCTCCAGTTCCCATTCTACTTTTAAAAAGGAAGCAGAAGTAACCCAGCAGCCTGAGAGCAAAGTGCTCCATCAGCATCATTTGGTGTTATAAGATCTGATTATTCAGGACTTGATAAATGAGAATTTAATTATAGATTTACCAGTAAAGAGACACTAATATTGGGGAAACAACACATCGTGCAGATAGACAGCAGACTGCAGTTTCCTGTAAATGTGGACTTCCTGTCTCTTCCTAATCTGTTCTGTAGTCAATGGAGACACTAAACAAGGACTCGCGTTCTCTTCCCGAAACACATTTACAGTTCAAACATTTTACAGCTTGGCAAACTGAAATGTTTCCACATATACTGATTCAAATATTATTTTAAGGAGACCTGGATTTCATTTCTTTTGTGTTGCACGTGTACAGCAGCTGATGGGAGCGCGGCTGTTTCAGGGCAGCTGCTGACGCTCCGGAGCTCCTCACACATGGTCCCAAAATAACAAATAAAAACACGTTTGCTTAGTTATCACATTATAAATGCAGAGTGTGCACCTGTCTCACACACGTATCATTAAGCCTGATGTGAGGACCTGCAGGTGAGCGCAGAGCTTAATGTGAACAGATCCTGATTTGTCTTCAGTTTGTGTCCCTGCAGTGACGCCTTCTGAGGCTTTCACCTCCTCTGCACCACTTCCCCTCCAAACAGAGCATTAACCCCCTCTCCCGTTGCCTGCTCCACACATTCCTCAATCCTCTTCTACCACACCCACCGCCCCTCCACCTTCCCCCTCTCCCTCCCTTCCACCCTGCATCTTTCCCTGCCACCTCTCCCCTCCTCCTCTTCCTCCACCTGCTGCAGCAGGATGGTCAACGATAGCCGACAAGTGCTCCAGGAGCCCGACTTCACCCAGCTGCTCCTCAGGGATCCCAACACCCCCATTGTGAGGAAGTCACGGGGCACATCCACGCAAGGGACCTCCACACACGCCTCTTCCACCCACCTGGCCATGCTGGACGAGCCGCCGAGCGCCAGCACCAGCCGAGCCGGCTCCGTGCGCAGCGCCCGCTCCAAGATGAGCAGCTACCACGGCAGCCTGCACCGCTCGCGAGACGGCAGGTAGGTTCTGACATCGCGGTCTTTCATTAACCCCGCCCACCCGCACAGCCCCGAGGCTCATTTCTGCTCCTCTCCATTTAGATACACGGCCTCCAGTTTCAGAGCCGCAGACGAGCGGCTGCCATATGGGAGCCTGCCTCGTCTAAACCACCAATCACAGTCCAGGCACTGCAGCACCAATCACCTCGACAGCCTGTCGCGGCACGGCTCCGCCCAGAGGCTCGAGAACCAGTCGCGCCACAGCAGCATCAGGGACCTGAGCAGCGGGGCCACGGCGGTTCTCGGCGTGCCCAGAAACGGGATCCACAGAGTCCTGGAGGAGGATGGAGCGACCGCCTGAAGGGGTGGAGTCTGAGGAGGAGAATGTCGACGAGCAGCCACTGTGATGGGTTTGGGAGCTCAGAGCTGAAATATCGATGAAACAAATGCTGCATCAGCTTAGTGACAGTCTGGTTACAGAGGGGGGGGGGGCACGGGACAGAAATCTTTGCCTTAAACATCCTCACAGCTTTATGACGTAGCCTCCAGTGTGAATCTTAGCACAGTTTTTAAACTCCACCCAGTCGGGGAACGACGACTGAGCCAGACAACTAAATGTGACCGACCGCACGACGCGGCTTACTTTGTATAAAAGGACTTCGATGATGGACACGAGACATTTGGAGCTCCGTCCTCTAGTCTTTAGTGTTTGGGAGGTTTTTGGGGTGGGGGTGGGGCTTAGATTTATTACCCTTGTTCCAGGTTTTCTTCTGTTTATGAGGGGCAGCCAATCAGGAGAAGACTGGCCTAAATGGAGAAGAACTGAAAGAACTGGTTTCAGTGAGGATGAAACGACTGAATGAAAGTTCTCAGATCCATCCACAGCTTTTAGATCTCTGCTGAATCTGAACCTGCTATTCTGCACACGAAGGCATTTTAAGTCTGCTGAACTTTCTAGAAGCCTCGCCTCATTTTAAAAGCTGGATTTTAGTGAGTGTTTTATTGCACCTGTGCAATAATGTTTGGAACGATACAAGGAAATCATGTCAGTCTGTGCTTTGCTGTTTTAAACCCAAGGGCTGAAATCCAGAGTATACATGCTGAATCCAAACTCCTGCCTTATGACTGCGAAGAGAACAAACCCAACAGAGGTGATGAAGCACAGATTCAATGACCTCAAGCAGATCACCAGCGACCTTCATGGAGCTGTACGGACACCTGAACACAGCTTACCTTCCCTTTCCGTCCGAACACGTTCGCTTTGAGCAGATTTACTCCGTCCTGTTTGCAAATGTGTCCTTACTAAAGTTAGAGCAACGTTTCCTCCAGAGGCAAAACATGTTCATAGATGTAAAAAGTGAATTCCTGTTGGTCATTTGTAATAAAGTTTCAAAACAATCAAAAGCTTCTGATGTTTCCTGAGGAGAAATGAGCACACGGTAACACTGAGTGTATTTGTAACAGCCCTCCGCTTTATTGAAATACATCGGAGTCAGGTTAATATAATGAGTTCTCCACGTAAGTGTGGCAGCCGCTTCCATACATTATTTTTGTTTTGACCTTACACCTTAAATATTTTTGTGCAAAAAAAGAATCTACATCAGCTGTAGTGGGTTATCCTCAGTAAAACACCCAAACCGCTCCAAAAAGAATAAAACGACAAACTGAAAACAAATGATTACATCTATAACATGCAAAACTGTACAAATTATTACAAAGCAATCCTAGAAAACAAAGTGGAATATGATATGAAAGAGCAAAACAATATAGAAGGTACTGGAGATAAGACCTCACTGAAATGTAAAGGCGTTTCCATTTCTTTAAATTGCGGCACTTCGGCCGTGAAGCCACCTGTCACCCAATACTCACTGCCGCCTCCACCCGAGTCACATTCCCTCACTTACTGCTGCCCATCCATCAAATGAATCAAACGCACCTCGATCGCGCTCATCTGACTGAAAATTTGTTTCCTGAGTTTCCCCTTCTCGCTCTCTTTGAACCGGGACATCTAGGATCAGATTTTCTGCACAGTATTGGCCAAAAATGAAAAACAGACGCCGCCTGGCTAACACCTCACACACCGGCTCGTCGTTCTGCAGATGAACTCGTCGCAGGAACGAAGGAGTCACTAGCTTAAAAAAAGTTCTAAGATATTTGGAGTAAAACCAGCTGGGAGCTCTAAACCTCTCTTCAAATTAAAAAATAATAAAAATAAGAACACCTGGAATGAGCTGTTTGCAGCTCTTTGCTGTGTTTCCACAGGGGGAATGACCACTGAAGAGTTTTCCCTTTCTGACAAACAGGACGAGTGGAATCATGTGGAGCGAGGCTAAAACCCTCTGTGGGTTCTTTGATGCCACGCCGCCGTGTCCCTCGGGTCAAAATGCCTACAGGAGATGAACAGAGGTAACAGGTTTGTGGCTGTGAATGCCCTGCTCTGCAGCCAGAAGCTGCCACACCGTTTCCCCCTCTTCTATTTTTTTAAAGGCCTTTCCACTGACAAAGGAAAAGTAAAGTAGAGTAAAGTAGAGTAAAGTAGTGCCGTGGAGGCGGCTCAGAGCTCCGGCCCTGTTCAGGTCACACAACAACAACAGGCAGAGGTCATTTACTCCATCGCCTCCAGAACACAAACCCAGGTGTGACTTCCTCGCACTGTTTACATTCTCGTTTTTTTTAATCCCTCCTCTTACAAATTTTCACGAGTCATTAAAACGTTGGTTGGAACGAGCAAAGTCGCGGCGCCTCCCTGTTGTGTCCGTATTTGGTGAAACAGCTCATCTCAGCGACCTTTCAAACACCGCCAACAGTCAGAGGAGCACAACAAGGCAACAACCGCCTGTGTGTGTGTCTGTGTGCGTGTCTGTGTGTGCGTCTGTGTGTGTGCGTCTGCGTACAGGCAGCAGTGCCGATACACAAGTCAGCTTTTTCCCCCCCACTCATATGAAGTGGAGGGGAGGGATGCGCACACGTCATAGAAACAACATGAAAACAAACAAATCTAAAATAAATCAGTAAAAACAAAATAAGTGGTTTTAAAATGGCTTCGAGTGCGAAACAACCCGGAATCACTCCAAACAAAAGCGGGAAAATAAAGGAGGAGTTTTCCGCCCCGTGTAGTTCTCTATAGTATTTTCCTTATCATATATTACTCTCTACTCTGAACCTATGTACATGACTGTGTCGGGAGTTTTGGCTGGACAACGTGGAGCGTCCACGACGGAGGACGCGCACCCCTGATGATGTCGTTCGCTCTGGGGAACCGAATGAGTTTGTCGTGTGATGTCACAGGAGCCGCTGTTGGAGCTTTTTGCTGATGGTGGAAATTAAAAATGTTATAAAGTCGCTGCACTTAGTATCAGGAGCAAAAAATAAAAGTAATTCCTTTTTTTATCTTTTTGCAGCACCCAGAGAGAAAGCAGGTGGGGGGGGTAACTCCACCCGTCTGCTTCGGCCACAAAGCAGCAGAGCCCCTTTCCTCGTCTATGATTGATAAATAAATTAAAACACTGTCCCCTGAATCCCGGCGGGTCCTATGTACAAGTACAAACCTTCTGCTCTCAATAATATTTCATCTTCTTTTTGGATTGCATCGTGACTTTTTAAGAGTCTCTCAGTGAATCTCGACAAGTTGACCAAAAAGAGCCAAAATGGGAGCTTCCTGTTCCTGCATCACCTGCCCGACATCACACACACCTTCTCTCTCACACACTCACACACACAAGCCAAACATCAGCACCCACATGTACACCACTGATAGCATTTGATAGCTTGTCCCTCGCTGTCTAGCGAGTGTTTCGGCCCCACTGTGGAAGAACGCTGAGACACAGTGCGGGGGGGTAAAGTGGGACAAATCTTCTTTGGGAGGGAGTGGTGGGCAGGAGGTGCAGTTCTCTGGGCAGTGAGGGAACAATATTCAAAAAAGGAAGAGTTGGAGAATTTGGAGTCCTGTGCTGTCGGTGGGTGGGTCGTTGATGGGTCAGTCGGTGGGTGGGTGAGGGGGGTCGGATGGACCGCTGGGGGCTCATGTGTCCCAGCCCATCCTTTCTGTGCTCTCCAAGGACAGGGACTTGGTCTTGTGTGGGGAGGCCGGGCTGGGAGGGCTGCTGAAGGTGGAGCTGTTGGAGGCCGTGGAGTGGCGTGGGGAGTCCGAATCCTGGAGGAAAGAGGGAAGAGTTGGAGAAATTAGACGATCCCTTCCACAAAGTAAACTGGGACGTGTACGACAGATGAAGCTGCGCCTCTGTCTGCTCCTAACAGCTACTGATGACGAGTGCTTGCTGCACATGCACTGCTCATTAATCTGCTTTTTGTGACGGCGGGGCAGACAGGAAGTCAGACTGAGTGACGCTGACCCGCCCCCGCCTCGTCTTCCGCTTATGCAGATGAACGGCTCGATTGACCAGAAATGATCAGCTGAAGGAAAACAAACATGCAGGCAGGCCGAGCTGGTGGTGTGTGTGTGGGCTTGCTTCACCCTTGTACAGCGTGTGAGGCTCCTTCCAGCTCACTGATGTCCTGGGTGTTTCATACACTGTGTAATGTACGTTTCTTACAGTTCACCGATCCAATCGTCTATTTATATCCCATCTAAACACACCCCACCTATAAAACACTAAAGAGCACAGTCACACTACGGCTACACGAAGCACAGCTGCATGAGTCCGTGTAGATGGGCAGCAAAGGCGCAGCTACACTGCTCCCGCCCACATCGACCTGACACGCTCAAGCATGCACACTCTTGTTCTCTGTCATGAGAGAAGTTTTTTCCTTTGTGTGTGACGGCACAGTCTTACAACCAGGGGCCTCCTGGTGGCACCACCAATATAACGAGGAAACATCATGCATTGAAAACTTGTGTGGATTATTAATGCCAAAATATTTATGTTTATTCAAGTTTGTGACATCGTTCCTTTACTATGTATTCATTTCCCATCACCTGCTGAGTAACCAGAGGTCTGGTTGTGCTCTGAGCTGACAGCTCCTGGTAAGGAAACATGGGCAGGCCATCGGGGGGCAGTATGGAAGCACACATGCTCTGTGATTAGCGATGGTGAAGCAGCGCCGCGCCACTCCATCGGCAACGAAAGGCGATGACACGAAGGCCAGATGGTGCAGCTGAGAGATGCAACAAACCAATCAGAGGCTGCTGATGTGACGGCGCTGAAATGGTGCAGCGAAGGCGACTCAGTGATGTGTGTGTGTGTGTGTGTGTGTGTGTGTGTGTGTGTGTGTGTGATACACAGTGACACGGTGCTCTCAGTTGTGTGTTTGCAGCTGTTGACGTTACCTTCATCTTACTAAGCAGGGTCCTTAAAGCCCTTTTCAGATCGGGGGTCTTCTCCGACGGTGAGACTGCCTGCCACTGCAGAGGAGAGTTCAGACTCAGCGCCCAGCCCACAGACAACATGCTGGGGTGGGGAGGGATGAGGGCAAAGGGAGGGGGACAGGCACGAAGCAGGGAACAGCTGAGTTAGGATGGAGGGAGGCGAGATGGGGCAGGATGGAGTTGACAACGTCCAATGGGAAGGGAGGACCAGCAGGGGGAATGACAGGGGGACTGGGGGGGGCAGCCGTCGCCCATAATTGCTGTTTTTATTTTTTTCCTGTACTCTCGATCAGAGTCACTTCATGCGAGTGAAAACAACTTAGAAGTGATGTTGCCGGAAACCATTATGAGCGATGTTGCACCACCAGTGCCAGACTGGAGTCTGATTGGCTCTCATCCGACCTAAAAGCTAAAAGCAAGAATCACGGCAAATACGGCCTCTGCTGACATCACAGGGAGCTAACACCTGCGGAGCGATGGGATGAGGAGCGCGGCCTGCAGATGTCGGGATGCTCGTGACTGATGGAGGAGTTTGGTTCAAAGGGGAGTACAGGCAGTTTCTGCTGATAATGTCTACCTGCTAAAGCTCACGACAAGAAAACAGCCGTCTCTATGTGGACGTCATACGAAGCTGATGTTTGATTGACACGATGTTGCAGGTTCGAGCCAACAGCCAGTAAAAACTGAGTTATTTAGTTAATGTTTGTTTAATACTCAGAGTCAACCTCACATGAAGCTGCACGTTCACTGACCTCTCTGTCGAACTGTGAGAGCGGAGCATCACCGCAGTCCACCCCTCCGCCAGAGGACAGGGAGCTCTCGGAAGGAGAGGTCATGGTCTGGCGTTTGGACCCGTAGCTTCCTCCTGACAGCTCCCTGCGCAGAGCGCTGCCATTCTGCGAGGACGAGCCTGCGGAGACGAGAGGAGGCGGCGGACATGAAGCCACAGACAGACGAACCTCCCCGAACGTGAGCTCTAACACGACTGCCGGTACTCACGTATGCCCAGTCCGCTGCTGGCACTCATGGAGCGGCCCGGCTCGGCCCGGTTCTTGGTGATGGAGGGAATGCTGACGGAGCCGCTGAACCCCGCTCGGCTATCCTGAACACGGACGTTCTGGTTTAAACACGCAGAAAACACACACACAGAGTGCAGTGCGGGGGGAGAGGAGTGAGGAGGGTGCACGTAAACACACACACAGGGCAGAAAAACATGATGCATGCTCTCTACAGACACACAACTCAGGACCGGACAGTGTCAGTGTGGGGGGGGGGGCTTCAGTATGTCAGGGATGGCACGCTCACGTGACAGGATAAGGAAGCATGTTCGTGTGTTTGCACATGTACCATGGGCAGATCCTTCAGGATCTGGATCCCATCTCCTGGTCCCATGTGAGCCACGTGGTTGAAGTTGGTTGGATTGGAGATCAGTTTGTTCCTCATCTCGGGATCTCGCAGCATCTCTCTGGAATCACAGACACAGGATCAGCGCGTCAAAGACAGCAACAAGGTTTTTCCTCCCTACAAGGATGATGCTAATACGGCTGGTTCAGTTAAAAATACAGATCGCAACCATCGGGCACAGGCCATCATCAGCATTGGAAAGCAGCTCAGAGTAACAGAACGTGGTGAGAGCAGCTTTGGGGAAATAACGGCGAATTCTCCGAGAGCTCCCGGCGGCGAGTACAGAGCTTCAGGTAAACTACCTCCTCTGCTGAAGTCGCTCCTCTTCGGGCACTCTGAAGGAGTAGCGTCTCTTGTTGTTCATGCTGCGCACCATCTGCTTCCGGCTGTTGTCTGACGTCTCCGGGACGACCAGCTCGTCGCCCTCTGAAAGATCAACAAAGATCATCGTTTGGCTGCTGATGCTGGACACAGATCAAAACCAGAGGAAGATTCAAACTGGCAACACAGAGGAGCGCTTGTTTTTATGCGACTTCCTTTAACTTATTGCACGTGACACAAACATCAGCTGCTTCCATCTGTGAGGGTCGTGATGACGGCCCAGCGCACACCTGACCTTTGTCACGCTGCAATTCGGTCTTACGCTGTCATATAAGCAGCTCACATCAGCTGGATCCTGACCTGCCACTGCAGTAGTTTGCAGGTAATCCTACGCTTAATAATAAAGACATTTAACAGCAAAATGCTAAAAAGAGACTGAGGACGAATTCTTCACCTCACACGGCACAGAGAGCGATCTTACCGGCCATCTTGTTCCTAAAGTAGATAAGGCGCACGGTTTCCAGCCCCAGCAGGTTCAGAGAGCCGTCCACATTCAGAGGTCGCATCTGGAGGGGAAGAGAGAAATCAGCAAATCTGCTGAGATTCAGACCAACGTGTGAGTTTAGTCCCTGGAGTCACCTCACACACACACACACACACCAGTGTTTAATCTGTGATCTGTGCAGCCATCAAAGGTCAGACTGAGCTATTTCCAAAGCTGCTGAAGCTTCGGTCACTTCCACACCGACCTTTTTGACCGGGATGGTCTGAATCCACTCCATGGTGTTGACATCAAACACGTCCACGGCGTTCTCGCTGTACACGGACAGGTAGGGGGCGTTGTAGCCTGAGGAACATAATACAGCAGTTTCACTCTTTCAGATAAAAAGTACACAAACAACATCCTGTAAGAGCCCAACAGTCACGCTGACTTGTATAAGCGCAGGGTGACGGCCCGCACACACGTGTCGCATTCACACATCTGTGTATCAAACTGCGCGCACTCACAGGCAGCGATGGGCACAGCCGGCCACATGAGCTCCTGCTGCCGCGACCTGCGGCCCTGCGAGTCCACGTACACCCCGATGGCACTGAAGCACAGCAGCAGCTCCTTGCTGGAGATCTCCACGGCACAGAGGGCGTCCAGGCCCTGCTGAGGGATGAAGGCCAGTGTGTGGTCCTCAGCGTGGAGCAGGCTGACAGGGGACATGTCCCCATGGACACTGTGGAGGGTTTCAGGAGCACAAAGTCAGACTCATGTACGCTGAAGGGGAGCGCAGCTGTAATGATGTAAAGTACCTGTAGCGCATGAAGCCAGACGGATAGCCCACACAGAGACGCTCACTGAGCAGACCCATCCACTGAACCGGCCCCGGGGCCTGCAGCTCCCGCAGCCGACGGTGACGCATTTTACTCTTATTCACCTGCAGGAGTGTCATCAAGTCACATCAAGTCACATCAAGTGAGCAGTGGCAGAAGCCTCGAGGGTTAGCGAGAGTGAGCTTTTTCTCACCTCGTAACATATGATTTTATTCTTCATGGCCACGCAGAGGCAGGTGATCGAGCCGTTGCGGACCGGACCCGACACGATGGTCTGGCAGCCTTTCGTCTCTGCCAGCTTGTAGAACTCGGTCTCGCGGCCGTCCAGGGCCTGCGAAGGGAAGAGGCGGACGTGGCGGTTCCTGCCGGAGATGACCGCCAGCAGCTGCTCCTGGAGCATCAGGTCAATGTGGTGCACCTTCTTGTTGTCCCCCACCCGGATTATCTCTGAGGACAGAGGGAGGAGTGAGGGAAACGAGGCAGAAAGCAGAGGCGACACGAGTCGCACAACCGGGAACACACCAAAAACACCAACACAGATCCTACCATCTTTGGTGACATGGATGACAAAAAGGCCTTCCTCGTTGCCCAGGGCGACGCGCTCGTGATCTGAGAGTGAAACGAAAGAGGTGAGACAGCAGCGCTAAGGAGAAAGACTGTACTGAAAACTTTCAGCTGCTTTCTTTGCTGTCAAAACGCTCGACAAACTGCTGGGAGGGTGTTTGTCTGACAGCAGGTAACAGCTGTGATGATTAAACGGTGCATTTCTAAAACACGACTGCACTCGGCTCAGACGACAACACAAAGAGTTTGTGGGTCGCCATTTTAACACTTGCTGAGGGTTGAGCGCCCACCTATGATAGCAGCAGACTGTGTCGTCTTGATGAGGGGCAGGGTGCTGTCGTAAGCCTCCTTGGGGACGTAGACGAAGCGCTCCTTGAGCTTGTTCCTCTTCAGGATGCGGTGGAGCTCGTTGAGGAGGCCCACCCACTTGGTCCTCTCCTGGTCGCTGTCGGCCAGGATCAGGATGGAGGGCTTGTGGCTGCTGGAGGGGGACAGCTGGGACGCCGTGACCTGAGGAAAGAGGAGGATGATGAAGGCTCGCATTATGTGTTTGAAAGAGATTTTGGCGTTTGATGCATCTCTTCTTCAAGTTCATCCAGTTGTCATAATATGGTTCCTTTGGCAACGACATCCAAAGCAAGACAATCATTAGAAACATGACTGTGCACACAGCCTTGACCTTTAACCTCCAGGAGCCGCTTTACGGCGTGGACAGGTACTCACTCTGAATATACAGGGAATGTCCTTGCGGCTGGCGTGGATGACATCAGAGGCCAGGACTGAACTGACTGAAAACTCTTCATCCCTGGGTGAAAGATGGAGATCAGTGTTTACATTTCATCGATGCTCGTCACTAAAGGCCGCAAGTCCAAAACATTTTGAAGAAACTGTTAGAAATGTTCCCGTCACGGCGCTGCAGTTAACAGGCGCTGCTTATTTCCACATGCACGACAGAGCAACAGATGCACTATTGTTTATGTCTAACCCAGCACGAAGGGTGGAGGTGGTTGCAAAGCAGCTTGCAGATGCCCATCGACTGTAAGCGTGCTACGGACTGGACACCAGCTGATGGCCGAGCTCCACTTTATTTTAACGACCGATTCATTTTTCTCTTTTTTAAATGAATCTTTGGGCTTAAATGTGTCAGAAAACAAAGATTTCCATCATAATTTACTCGCGTGCGTCTGTAAAACACGTTTTATCCAAACACAAAAGTCACGTTCTGGTGACTTTTACTGACATTTACTTAGAAACTACAAACTGAAGCAGGCAATTCTTCCTCAAACGCTTAAAGCATTTCTTAGTTTCAGGAGTTCTTACCTCATGTCTATGACTTGACTGACGACCACACTTGGCTGTGTTGCTTTTCCTTCTCCCAGTTCATAGAGGAACAATTTAAAGTCACAGACCACAGCCATCGCCCTCTGCCAGCCCTTTTTCACCCCGGTTGGTTTGGGCACCTGCAAACAAACAGATCTGTGCGTCAGTGCGATCAGTCCTGCATCTCACGAAGCGTCCGCGCCAACGGTTTCACGTCTAAACAGCGAGGATCCTACACACTGCAGACATTTGCGTTCTTTAGAGCCTCGCGGGTCTCTGAGGCTTCACTCACCCTGACGTGTCCTTCGTAAGCAGTACCGATCCCCCTCTGAGGGTCGATGCCCAGCGGGCCCTTGGTCTGGTCCTGCGGCACGGGGCACACAGCTGGAGCTTTGTCCGCACACGTTACATGGCAGGAAAAGTTGCATACTAGAAGCACAGAGGGAGACGGGTCAGGGCTGTGACTGTAGGAGTACTGAATCGTGTCAAACACCCCCGTCCGTTCCTCTCGCGCTCACCTTCGCACGTACAGCCTTGACGGATGAGCCCCACCATCAGAGAGGTGCACTGGTTACACTTGGTGGGTGTGTTGAATGTCTTCACTACAAACTGATGTGCTTTGGGCTGCAGAGGACATAACGAGCGGTTAGCAAACAGAAACTTGAGCCGTGGTCGTTCAGCAGCGAGTAACCGATGACCAACCTTAGGTGAGGAGCGCCCGATACTGCCATAACCTCCTGAGCGCATGGTGGGCGTCTGAACTGAGCGAGGATGATCGATCAACTACGTGAACAACAACACAAAGAACATCATCACTGTTTCGTCCTATAAAAAGAATCGTTGTGTCGCAAAGAACAAGCTTGCTGGAGCTTCAGGATCACACAGATGTTCAGCCATGAGAAGATCATCGCCATGCAGGACAAACGAGCTGCCAGTGATTTTTCTCTGATGTTTACTTGCTGCATAATATTTAACCTCAGTCTGAAAGCACTGGCGGCTCATGTGCTGCTGGTCAGCAAACGAGGCTGAGACCCTGAAGCTGTGGGTTTCTTGCCCAGATTTAGGGAATGTCTAACCTCTATTGGCTCCATGTCACTAGCCATGGAAGGTGAACGAGAGCGGGGCTTAAGGTGGGACTTGGGGTCATCTTCCCGAGACGGCGTGTTGGAGGGGGTGAAGTTATCCACAGAGTCCACCTGTGGAGAGAGAGGACAGTAAGAAAGGTGCGACAAACGGGAGGAGAGGGAGGAAGGTGTAAAAGGAAGGCGACGAGGGAAAATGAAGAAGAACAGATTAGTGACACAAACCACCTAGCCAGCATTCATGCTAATAGGAAAGGGCTGTCACCATAATACACACAGCAAACACATTCACTGAGCTTTCAAAGCACAACAGTGTCACACATGCATCCACCAGAAACCATGCAAACAAAGCACCTGCAGCACCACAGACAGGCACAATCGGACAAATTCAAACACCTGCCATGCAAACACACAAATGAACCAGCGTGACAAGACTACACATCTGTGATGGTGCTTACACGTCTGCCTTTGCTAGCTGGGCCGATGGACGGCGAGTGCTTCAGTGGCAGGAGGAGAGGCAGAGACACAGATGAGTCAGAAAGGCTGAAAACATCTTTAAACAGACTCAGAGAGACACATGAAAACGGGAGAAAAGGCTGTTCTACATTAGACCCATGATTCCCGACCGATGCAGCGTTTCCTCTGCAGCACAATGAAACTAATAGAAAACCATCGATTTACATTTCTAACAGCTCTAGCTCATGATCCACCACACCTGGATCCATCAGCTTCTGCTCAAACATTTTTCAGTTCAGTCGCTTTGTTGAATTCAAGCTGCTTGTTTCAGTCAAATGAACTGTGCAATATCACACTGGGGCCACACTGGGGCCACACTGGGGCCACACTGGGGCCACACTGGGGCCACACTGGGGCCACACTGGGGCCACACTGGGGCCACACTGGGGCACAGCGAGCCTGGTTGGGAAGCACTGCATTAGATTCATGTATCCATGAGGCTTTGTGCTGCAGACATGGTGGAAACGTACACGTGTAATATGGAAGGAGCTACTAAGGAAATGCAGCACAGAGAACAGCGACCGGCCTGACTGGAAAATACTTCAACTTTGTGAATAATGTTGTTTTCTCAGGTTCTCGCTCTAGAAAGCCAAAGTAGAGCCAGTCCAGCAAGCATCTAAATACAAGGACTACAAGAACTGTCCACCTTCACAAGTGTTCATACTAAATACTGAATTAAACTATAAAGCCATGTTATTTTCTTAAAGCAGGTAAAATGAATCTGACTGGAAACAATGAAAACATCTGGTTTTAAAAGTGGACGTGTTCTGCAAACTCCACTTTTCCCCGTTTGTCCTCAGTGTGTTTAGAGAAGCTGCCACAACATTATTATTCCCTCGCTGAGCAGCTTCAATCCAAAACGCTCTCATGTTAGCAGCAAACGTGGAGGTCATGTAGCTTCTGAGGAAGCCAGACGCAGCAGGTCCGGTTTAGCCTGACGTAAAAACTGCAGGCCAGCGCAACACAGTCAGAAGATGTAGACTGGAAATCAACTACTGTTGTGTTTTCATGCTGCCTTTGGTGCTGCAGCACAAACTGACTTTCTGTCAGCCGTCGACACTCGTTTACTTCACTCTCACTGCCTGGGCTCGTACTCGCCAACCCTCCTAATTTCAACTGTTAGAGACAAAATGATTCTCTGACGTCCTTCTCGACTACATGAAAAGAGAAAGACCAGCTGCCCTGCAGGCAGCTCCGTATGCGTCCTGCTCTCTGTCGCCAAACTCAAAGGATTGTGGACTTAGATATGGTACAAATAACCAGTTATTAGAGTTTTGCATTTTCTGGTTAGTGTTTTAATTCAGTTTAGCTTCAGTGGATTTTCTTCTTCCACTTTAGTTTTTACTGTTTGAAAATGTTTTATTTTAGTTTTTAGTCTCAGATTTAGCTCATAGTTACACAAGTTTTAAAGGGCAGCTGACTCAGTCTAGCAGACTCAGAGTCTCCACAAAACACGTCCATCAAAACCTCTCGAGGCAAGTTTTTTTTAACCAAACTAACAGAAACTAAAAGGAGAGCTCGTCTATATTTTCATTTTATCTTTCAATCACATGTAGTTTTAACATATGTGAGCTGAAATGTGAAACCCATCCTGTGGAGCCACTTTTAAATCATCTTGTTATAAAAGCACAACAGAGTTTCCCTTCTTCAGATAACAGCGAAGATCCACGTCTCCATACAGTGACACAAATCTACAGTCTGCACATACACCATCTCATCTAGTTCATATGCTCAGACCTACAGCTACTGTTGCACACGCACACACACACACACACACACACACACACACACACACCCCCAACTAACCAAGATAAACTTACATCTTCCCAAAACTCAATTAAAGAAGATGAGGATGAGGAATAAGAATCCTTGTGTAGCAGGAAGTGATGTGAGGAAAACAAAAGACAAAACAAAAATAAAAACTGGTGAAAAATAAATAATGAAAGCGTGAAGAAAACATCTTAATGGAGAGCAGAGAATTGAAAGTCATGGATTTGAATCTTTCAGTTGTTGTGCTCGTAACCAGATTTTCTCTGTAATGCTTACATCGAACTGGTCGAGAGCTGAGGTGGGGGCGTTGAGAAAAGCCAAGAAGGAATTCTGGGAATCCTGGTGCTTGACACCTGTAGTCACAGGACAAACAACACAACCATTGTTAAGAACACAATATCAAAACATCAAAGGGTGACTTACACGAGTCACAGGACCGCCTCAAAGAGCTGGGGCGCAGATTCATGAGCCCCAAGCAACAATACATTTGTCTGTACACATTAAGAGTCCCGAGCGTCTGATTGCTGCATAACCCTCCTGCAGTGTGATAATCTCCAACGGTTTCAGTGCACAGCGCCCACTCAGCCACAGCACGCGTGCTCACCTCGCCGTAGCCGCAGCTCCTCCGTCTCCTTTTTCAGACGCTCGATCTCAGCCAGCAGTTCCTGGTTTTTACTTCCAACTTCCTGCAGTTTACTGATCGATCAGACACAATGATACGTTAGCTGTCGTTTAGCAAAAGTTGGTTTAAGTTGTTTTTAAAAAAGTTCAGCAGTCATACCATTCTGTGGAAATGTTGTTGGCCTTGACTTTGTTCAGCTCGTCCTGGATGCTCTGCTTTGCCCTGATCTCAGCGTCCAGGGCCGACTGCAGCTCCAGGCGCGCAGACATGTCCAGCTTGGCCAAACGCCGCATTTTCCACGGCATGTCCTGAAACGGAGACAGAAGCAGAAACTGAGCGAATCACCAGACAGAAAGGGACTCACCGCTGCTCGACTTACCTGTCAGTGTAAGAGTGAAAGACTGGCTTCTTTGATGATATTCATTCACTTTGGCTTCATCATTTTAAAATGTATAATCACTGAACTAGTTTCTACCAACAACAACAACAAGAAGGGATTTCCTTTAGTTCTGCAGCAGACAGACGACGTGTTTGTGTTTATTTACCGTGGCTCTCGCTCCCAGGCTGCTGCTTCTCAGCCCCTCCAGCTCTTCTGTCATCTTAGTGGCCAGAGCCTGCAGGTAGCCCCGAGCATCTTTCTCATCACTCACCCTGACACACACACACACACACACACACACACACACACACACACACACACACACATTACTACAAATGTAAACACATTCCATGGGTGTCAACTTTACCATAACCATAAAACCAAGAGTCTAAAGCCAACACTAACACACACTGACAGCATATTATTATTTATTTTACATATAAAGATGTATCTCTCTGTCAGTACGAGCACTGATGGGCTGTTTGAAGCTCTCTACAAACATCCTTCAGTGGCAGAATTGGAAACACACACACACACACTCTGTAAACGCGCCTTTTCACTGTATGCTCTTCAGGTCCTGTGACCCGTATCACACTTAACCATTGCTTACACATCATTCACCACACGCACCAACACAAAACAGACACACGTTCAGCCTGCAGGTGAGTCGCTCACTAACCCTGAACACTCAGGTAGAATAAACTGACGTGTTCACAGCACAGACTTACGCTGACGCTAACGTAAACATTTTCTGGCGCTCACAGAGCGCACACCACACACGTTTGACATTCAAAAATCAGAGTTCGTGTCAAGTCGTGAAAGGATGTTTCATTCATTTTGTTTTTACCTACAAGTGATCCTACTTCCTTATTTAGCCCCTGCAGTAGCAAACCCCGGCCACCAGGGGGCAACAGTGATCCCTACATTCCTCTAAACCTGCATACCACACTCAACACTTGTACTTACATGTCTGAAGTGTGTGTGTGTGGTATGTGTGCTATGTAAAGACTTTAGGCTTGTCCAACAGTGAGAGGCTGAGCAGCTGGCGAGGTGTCAGCTGCACTGAGAAGTGATCTGAGTGGAAGGCAGGGCCGAGCAGCTCTGATCTGCAGCGGCATGTGAGAAATGCTGCAGTTATACTCCAACAAGGAACCCAATCCACTACGAGACAGAAGCGTGTCTGCTCGCACTTTGTCACACTGAACATAAACGTCTTTGAATTGGCGCTTTAACATCAGCGGGGGAAAGCGTATGCCTCAGCAAGTATCTGGGACATTTGAGAAGGTTGCAGTGTGCATATATGAGCGTGCGTCTTACCATTGGATGATTTCTGTGATCTGGGCCTCCCAGTGAGCTACACTCTCCTTTTTATCAGCCAGCTCCCTCATCTCATCCTCCAGCTGCCTGTTGGAGCTGCTCATCTTCTCATACATGGTGGTTAGCTACAGGAATGAGAACAAACGTGGGGGGAGGAGAGCATGCTATTAAACACAATATTGTAAAGTCACAAAGCTGTCAAAGTCTAACGCCTGGTAAACGAACTCATTACACACAGTTTGCCATTCGTGTTGTCAGTGAACATGAGAGGCTCGGGTGCTCGCGTAAAATTAATTAGCGTGTTGTTGAAGACAGACTTTATGATTCAGTCCCAGCTGCTCCATCACACCAGGACCACGCGTGTTCCTCACATGTGAGGGTGAGATCCTCTGACATGAGGTCAGCTCACTGCTCACTATATTTGTGGAATGAGGAAAGTGGGATAGTTTTGCAACTGGTCTACAAGCTGGTTTCCAGCAAACGCAAATGTCAGTGTTGTAAAGAAGCTTTACGTCACTGACACTGTGACATTCTCCAGCATGCAAACCTCTGGGGGCAAATCCACCAGCTTAGGCATGAAACATGCTCGACACACCCCTGACCTCATGTTACTATGAAAACGTCCAGAACGACACAGATGTGACAGATGTGCAGCTACTCGGGTTTGGAAATGACCATCGGATGCCAGGAAATCATGGATGTAGCCATTAACGAAGCAAGCTCTACAAAATACTTCATGCTGGAGAAAGCAAAGCATGTCAGAGATTCTGTCTCATATCTCCCCACGACTTCTTTAAATGGGCGTTTTACACTTTGTTCTGCTTAGATGAACAGAGTATAAGATAAAGAAGTTTTGAATTGTGAATAATTCTGTCTTAAACCAGACGTTTCAGTTTATTCTGATAGAGCACCTCTGATAAACAGCAGGTTTGAGCAGCAGGTACACAGGATGACCATATATGGATATCTGCTCTCTTTGAGGTCACACAGAACCAAAACCTTTGTCTCAGATTTCCTGCACATACACAGACCTCAATATCTGAAACAGCAACATTGTAACAGTGCAAATGACCAAAGCGATGCTGAGACTCGCTCAACTGTGTCTGACTTGTGAAAAGGCAGAAAGATGCACTTTTTATTATCAAGCATCTCTCTGAAAGTGAAATCTCTCAGTACAGTAATGTTTTTACCAGCTGATAACGATTGTTAGTTTTTAATGAGTTTATTTTTAACTGCAAGTCCAAGAACATGACATTGACGATGCTGAGGCAGAACAAGAACCTCTGTGGGGAGACAAACGATGCTGATCAATCACATCTGCCTGCTCTTGGAGAAGAAACTGCAGATATTCCTGACCAGGGTCCAGATTCCTTTTTCATTTCTAACCATAATGTTTGCTGCTAAAACAGTTCGCGCTGACAATGGATGATGTTCTCATACTGGGATGTCTTTTCATATTTATTCACTGCCAATTTCATTCTGTCAACAGCTGACACTGAACGCAAACAGCTTTTCCTGTGATGTTTCTTTGATCGTGGAAATTCAGGCCGAAAACAAGGATGGAGGTCAAATGCAGTTGGAAAGTTGGACAAACTGAACACAAGTCCAGCCCACAGGTCGTTTCACGAATGGTGCCGAGTGAAGACGAAGCAGTTTGGTGTGAACTCTGGAGCCTCCTTTGAAAGGTGAGACGAGTCAAACAAGAATTTTTTTTACACACTTCAAAACGTGCTGAAAAGGTGGTGGTGGAGCTAACGCACACGCAGATCGAATCCATCTTTATCAACTAACAAAACACAAATAAGTACAGTGATATAATGTCAGAATGTCTCCTGCTTATGAGACATTGTTTAAAACGAGGGCCTTTCTGAACTTCCAAAGTCAACAGAGCTCAGTCCAGAGAGTCATCCCATCCACTGTGGAGGCGGCGACGGCTGTTTTTACGCAGGATATTGAACAGTGATTTCTTTGGCATTGGCGGGAGAGCGGGGGTGGAGGAGGAATGTGATGAAAGAGTTTGGGGTTAGCTGGGGTCAAAGCGCTGTGTTGGTGTGTGTTGAGAGCTCACTAAAGACTGACAGAGATGACCCAGGTTTGTGCGCTGACAGTCACTTTGTGTATAAATAAAGATGTGGCACCTTGTCGAGTTCACTGGACAGCTTCTTGTTTTCTTCAGTGAGCAGGACTCGCTCTCGCTCGTACTCCTGCTTGTACTCGGTCTCAAACTCCTCCCGCTCGCTTTGGCTGGACGGGGAAAAAGCACACACACACAGACTTACTGTAAAACTTGTGACTTTGTATAAACTTACATTTATTCCCAACCCACAATTTATAAATGCAAAACTCCATCTGATTTCTCGCATTTGTCATTTTAACATTAAGACCAACACGTCTGTTGGAGCTCTCGTGTAATTCCTCCCACATCTGTCCAAACCTTAGATCAAACACCGAGATGCATTATTCAGCCCAAACACATTAATGCAGCTAGGATCTGATACAGTGCTGCGTTTGAAACCGACTTAGACAGCAGTGGGAGTAATATGGCACTAACAGCAGGCAGGATGGGACAGGGTACCAAAACAAAGCGCCACAAAAACACGTTTTTATGCAAATTGTATTAAACTAGCGGCTCAGAGTTGGATCAGGTGAGCCTGAGTGCCGCAGAAGAAACAACTTCTTCTCATTTATTGGTATAAAACCTCCACGTTGACACATTTTGACAGATCTTTTTATTTTGTTACCATTTCAGCCTCTGCTGCTCTCATTTTATCACCAACCATTACTGAGTAGTGACTGCAGTGAAGTTTGAACAGGCCTGTGGAGACGGCACTGTTGGTTTAGATTTGTGCTTCAGGATGAACCGAGGGGCAGATGTGACACCTTTAAACAAACACTCAGATCTGAAGCATTTCTCTACAGACGTCTTACAGCAGAATTATTCTATCGTCTGCATGTTGCAGCTTTACACGCCCCATATAAACAAACGCAAGAATAAGTGATGCTGATCTGCAGCAGAGCAAACATCAGGATGTGTGTCAGCCGCTGTAAGAAACAAGGGTTTCCAGCTCTTTTTGACATATTAGAGATTAATAGCTCGCTGCAGCACAGACAGCTTTAAACTGTGCGTCTCCTGCAGATTCATTTAAAACACTAACAGTACAGTAACGGGTCTCCCAAACCCAAAAAGCCAGAACAGGAGTCATTCAGGGTAATCAGGACATTACAGGTATAAAGGTAACATGTTAAAACCTTTCAAATTCAGTTGGGGACCTGCATCCTTCCAGCTCTGACTAACGGGCCGGCTTAGTGAGACCTTTCCTCCACCCACTCTGACCCAAGCATCGAGGTCATTTTCATTTTTTAAGATGTTTGTTTTACCAGCCTACTATCACCATTAGCTGTAAATTTAAAATGTTAAAAATAAAAGGGACAGCTGGACTAGTGCAGCCTTGGGAATGAAATCCACTCATGTTTGTGGGGCAAACACTGTGACAGTGTGCCTGGGAAACTCTCGCTGGTATATTTACGATCCATCTAAACACAATTTATGGAAATGTTAGGGGACGGCTGGAGTTCTATGGTAAATGGTAAATGGCCTGCATTTGTATAGCGCTTTTCTAGTCCCTAAGGACCCCAAAGCGCTTCACACTACATTCAGTCATCCACCCATTCACACACACACATTCACACACTGGCGATAGCAAGCTACATTGTAGCCACAGCTGCCCTGGGGCGCACTGACAGAGGCGAGGCTGCCGGACACTGGCGCCACCGGGCCCTCTGACCACCACCAGTAGGCAAACATGGGGTTAGTATCTTGCCCAAGGATATTTGGCATGCAGCCAGGAGGCAGCCTGGGATCGAACCACCGACCTTCTGATTAGTGGCTGACCTGCTCTGCCACCTGAGCTACAGCCACCCCATATACTACTATATTTAGAGCACAAAGGGGATTAATGGGATGAAACTATCGTTAACAGTAATCACCTCGTGGAATCGTCACTGAAAGAGACGACAGAAGAATTAAACTCAACGTATTAAAGACAAACCTAAAGGGAACCAACGCTAACAGCAGCCCCAGGAAAGGCAAACTGGTGCGATACCTTTCACGACGAGTCTTTTCCAGTTTGTCTTTGAGCATCAGGATCTCTTTCTGCAGGTTGAGCTGTTGGCTCTCGGCATCTCTCAGCTCTTTACGCAGCGCCTTCAGCTCGGCGCTGTACTGCGCCCCCCTGCGGGCCAACTCTTCCTCGAAGAACATCGTTTTCTTCTCCATTTCTCCACGTAAACGCCCGACCTCCTGGGTTTGATCCGCCGGGGCCGGGGCAGCAGAGGAGCCAGCCTGCTTCACCTGGGTGGTGGGAATGAGACAAAGATTTGTATGGAGAAGAAAAGAGTACCAGTGAGACTCGTTGTACTCATGCAGGGGAAAACCCTAAAATATCTCCATCGGGGTGATTAAGTCATTAGTACTTTGAATGGTTAAAGCTGGGAACACTCACCTTCAGCCCCTCCAGCTCCTCCTGCAGCTGTCGGCTGTATTGCTCGTTGCGCTCTCTCAGCTTCTTCTCTTTCTGAGCCTCGGCCGCCTGCTCCTCCACCTGAGCCTCCATCTGATGATGAAACGAGGAAAGCAGACGAGCTTTTAAACATGTCGCAGCTGCAACACGTCTTTTGTGAACACTTTGGACGTTTCTAGATTTCTGCACAAATATTTTACATTACAGAGACAAACACATTAAACCTGTGAGCAACTTCTGCATTAGGACACTGAGTGAGTGGCCTGTTTATAATTACAGACTGAGGATCTATCAAAGTGTGAAATGACATTTCTGTTAGAAACAAACGGTTTGGACTCCGGGGGTAAAATCCGCTCTGGTGTTGGCCGATGTTCAGGTTAATAACAACAACCAGAGGAGCCCTAAACACCAGAAAGCTGCAGCTCTCTGAGAGGACACGTGCAGTCTGATGAAGATGACGTGGATGAAACAGAACTGGCCCAGGACAGCCTGTCACCACTGACGCAGCATACGAGCCCACTGGAAAAGAAAACGTCGGGACATCGGACTAAAGACAAGTGTGTGAACAGGCCTCAGTCTTGGTCCAAGAATAAAGTTCGTGTTATGGGACGACTGTCCCAGAAGCTGAAATGAACAGAAACTCGGCTACAAGCCAGAACTGAAGCCGCGAACAAAAAGGCTCAAGCTCATAGACAGTTCTTAGAAGTGTTGAATTTCTAACAGCGGTGGGTCGCACACGTCCCCATCACAGATATGCAGCGCTGATGGATTTTTCTAAATAAATGACTTACTGGTTTCATTTCATTTGCATGACTGGTTCTCTCCATCTACCTTCAGGCCGTGAGTGGAAATAAGATTATATATGATGTCGTATTTATAGAGCGATAAAATTCACAAACCGTTTCTTGCCACCGATCATACACAGCACATGTTAAGCAGGTAAATGCTGCTCTACCAACACGCGAGGAACAACGTCTCAATGTTTCACGTCATTTTGTGCCACTGTGATCTGTGGACATGAAACTCTGGACGTCTGCAGCGATTGCACACGTTACATTTTTCGCAGTGCGTAAGGTGAACACGGACAGAGCAGGGCGTGCCAGCAACCACGGGGGAGTCTACTCTACCTCCTTCTTGGCCCTCTCGGCCTTTCGCACCTCGAGGCGGAGAGCCTCCACCTTTTGATTCTGGCTTTCCATCTCCTCCTCTTTGTCACGCAGCTGACGAACCAGGCGCTGCTTCGCCGACCTGTGAACCGGGACAGGAAGACATCCAGCGTGGGCGTTTTATTCATGGACGGGACTTTGTTAAAAAACATTACGAAAGAAACTCTAGCAGTCGGCGGTTGGCATTGGGCGCGTGCTTCTACCTGAGGTCTGTGAGCTTCTCGTTCAGCTCTGAAAACTCCTGCATGGCCAGTTTTCTCTGGCTGTGGGCTTCCTTCAGCTCTTTAGACTGAACCTTCAACTTCTCGCTGGCGTCCATGAGATCCTGAACACGACAGACGACAGCAGAGTTGAGCATTTCAGATCCCTCCCACAAAGTAGTCCAATAACTTGTTATTTCAGCTTGATCAATAAAATCTCACTCGTTTGTAGCTCTTTAAATATCCAGAGAATGACACGAAACACTAGCCGTACCTTCTGTACGTCATCCCTTTCCTGTGTGATGCTCTTCATCTGTTTCTCAAGAGTCTTGATGTGTTTGGACGAGTCCTCCAAGTCTCTCCGAGCCAGCGTCACATCCTCCAGCTGCTTCTCCAGCTGGCCTGAGTCTGAAACGAACACACGCTTGGTTTGAAACGCAACTGAAACTGTCAGACATTTGCCAAACAACCACATTTGCTGCCGTTTGTGTCTGTCAGAGACAATCAGGAGCTGATTCAGAAGGAAAAGCGTTGCACTGTGTCCTGACCAGCGATCTGCTTCTTCAGAATGTCGATCTCGCTTTTCAGGCTCCTGATCTCCACCTCCTTGTTAGCACTGAGGGGGCCCTCGCCCGTGTGCTGCAGCGCCTGCACCGTCTGAGTCGACTCTGTGGCACATCAGAAACATCATTTATAGGCATTTTAAAAGCCATACTGGCAAGAGTGGAAAGTTTTAAGTTCAGCATGTGCAGACTGGATGCTCATGCCTCATGATGGCTGTGTGCATATGATGCACGCTGCTCCGACCTCACCTTGCAGTTTGCGGCTCAGCTCTAGCTTCTCCTGCTCCAAGCGGCGAATCCTTCTCTCGTAGGCCTCGGTGGCCAGGCTGTCCTCCAGGCTACGCTGCACTTCAACATCCAGCTTGTCCTGCCCGGCCTTCCCCGGCTCACCTCCCAGCTGTCGCAGGCAACCCCGATCAGACAGAGTGCTACAGAGGAGGGGGGACAAACTATTTACATTGGTGCTGGTGGTTTCTGATGACATCAAACCGGTCATTGGGAAAATACAAAGAAAGATCGGGGAGAGAGAAGTGATGGCGACAGAGATAAGCTGAAAGTTGAGTCATGGGAGAAAACAGCAGAGGGACACGAGGAGTGCGAGGTGGAGCGAGAAAGAGACAGAAGGACAGAAAGGAAGGAAAAGGCTATTATCACTGAGGCTTGAAAAGATAAGGAAGCAGCTGGTGGGTCTGGTGCTTTCTCATGAGTACCACTTCAGCCTGAGGATGTACAGCAACATCACCTTATTAGGGAGGAAAGCTAATCTCCCCCGCCTCCTCACACCACGTGCTGAGACAGCTTGTATAGGAAATCCATTTAAAAATAAATAAAGTCATTACATATGAAGACAACCTGTGACAACTGCTGGAGGAAAATAGCATCTGCTCGCTATCACAGTCATTATGAGTCTGAAGGAAGACTTTCAAAAGAGGCTAAATGAAGAAAGTCTGATTCAGGAAGAGGCGTCAGAGACTTGTTCCTCCTCTTTTTGCTATTTAACAATCATCAGCAAAGACACAGGAAGTCCAGCTGTAGTAAGAGTTGGTTGTTAGGCAGAAACAGGTGAGTGGCAGCAGCTGTTTGTTAACACTTACCATTTACTTGTGTAGGTGAAACCTACAAAGGGCAGGTGGTGGCCTGAGAAAGCAGTGTGAGAGGGAGGGGGCATCGTCTCCTGAAAGGATTTGAAATCATGTGAAATCTGCACGTCAGTATGAATACGTCCAGTCAGACGACACCGTGAGAGGATGGCGTTCACTCCTCCAAACGTACCGAGTTCTTGAGACAGTCGTCGTCCACATCGAAGTTGGAGGTGTCTGTAGGACTGCTGACCTCTGGGATGTAGGGGGCTTCACACATGCGAATGTTATCCCAATCGATGCCTTAAAAGGTCGAAGGTGAAAAACAAGGAGATGCATTTATTAAGCAGCATACAGCGAACGGTAAACGTTTTTCAGGTAATCTTTGTGTGCGACAGAAAGGTGGAGCCTGTACCCGCGAAGAAGGGGTGCTGCTTGAAGTCCTCGATGCCATTCTGACCCAATCGGTGCTCTCGGCTGCAAATGAGTCGGCGAATCAGATCTTTCGCCTCCTCAGAAACATCTGTGATCTGCTGTGGGAACTGGAATCTCTCCTGTTCAAGACATGATCGCATTTGACGAAGTGTTTACTGGTCAAACTGGGCAAATTTCAGGCGAGCGTTTTACCGTTACACCTTTTAATTTCGTCAGCTCACCTTGTGGTTCATGATCTTCCCGTAGGTTTCCACCAAGGATTCTGCATAGAAAGGAGTCTCGCCGTACAGCATTTCATACATGCAGACCCCCAGGGACCACCAGTCACACTCTGGCCCATATTTGCCTTTCCCATCCTCCATAGCCTGGAGGATTTCTGGAGAGATGTAGTCTGGGGTTCCCACAGCCACAGATGACTGAACCTAGCAGAGAATTTAAGACAAAGTATATCAAAGAAATTAAGAGGTGACAAAGGTTTGTGCGTGTAAAGTCAGCAACAGCAGTGATGACGACGAATTAAAGGTGAAATTCTGTAACACGTGAGATAAATTCCACCACGGCAGGAAGGCAGCGTTTGTTTACATCTACAGAACTCCAGTGACTTCACTTTCAGTGAGCCTGCATTATAATAGGACCGTAACTGGGAGAACATTACATTGTAGATCACGTTTGAATAGTTACAGAGTAACACTAAACATTTGGGCTGTTTTCTCTGTATCTGCTTCTTATTCAAAGAGCTGCTTTAATGCACAAAACACCTGAGAAATACATCCCTACATTGAATCTATTTGTAGACTGGTTTTTCCTTTTCAAACAGTCCTTATCATCCCTCTGAGATTTTCTTTGATCATCTATTTCATCCCGTTCTTGTCTTTGGGATGGGGCTCGGAGAATGGTCTGAATCACAAACTGCAGGCTCAGCCAAGCAGCTGAACCGCACTCTCCTCCTGGGAGACCCCCGGGGTTGACAAGGAGGTCAGAAAAGCTCTGGTATGTTTGCTTTGGCCCAAACGAGGCATCAGCAGCAGTGTGGTAAAAACCTACCGTCCCATCCTCCATGAGTTTGAGGCAGGAGCCAAAGTCAGCCAGGCGGATGTGGCCGTTCATATCCAGCAGAATATTGTCGGGCTTGATGTCCCTGAAAAGAGGAGGAAGTGAGGATGGAAGAGGGAAAAGGGGGGAAAAGACAAACTGAGCGAGCGATTCCTCAGAAGAATAAAGATGATGAAGAAAATGGGACACTCTGCCAAATAAAACAATACCTACACATGGCCCGTCCAAAACACACAAGCCTGATCTCATACCCCATCAATTATCATCAAATTACGTTACATAACTTGGGGAAATTTCACTGTCTCAGCTTGCTTTTAAAGAACGTGTATAATTCAGATACATTTGTGATTCAGTTAAGTGTAATTTGCCTCAGTCCATTCATCAGCAGCGTGACAACTTTAAATTGAGCAAAAGAAAAAATAAACATTGAAAATAGTTGGACTTGTGGGAATTAGCTGTACCCGAAGTACGTACACACACACACACACACACACAGAGTTAGGAAGTATGCAGCACACAAACACACTCCCTCATCCTTTTTGCTCTGATGTGCACGAGCCGAGCAGAGCGGCTGTTCTGCGTTACTACTGCTGATGACGCGTTGACGTCACAGATGCGCTGGCTGGACTCGAGACACCGTTTCATCTGCCAATTCAAGTCTTTTAAAACTAAATGACCAGTAGGGGTCATTTGAATAATTATCCATTTTATTGTTTGCACTCAATAATGTGAATAAGCTGAGAAAGCTTTAAGAATATCTTTTATTTTAAGCATTTGTTTCAGAGACAACACGCAGCACCTCATGAAGCTGAAGACCAGCACCACACAGATGAACAGACGGCACTAAATTACATCAAACTCCATAAATTTAGTGACCCAGACTGTTTTGTAAAGCATCTAATTAAAAATGGTTTGTTGAATCTTGAAGTAAAATACACTGTATTAATTTCATCTTAAAGCAGATCGCACGCCTGCGTCAATAAATGAAAAAAATGTACTTACAGAACCAACTATGAAGAAATGCATAGTAGATGCATGAATATGTTCTGTGCTGTGCATCCATATAAAATCCTGAGTGTTCAGAGTGTTTCCAGGCACAGGACCGAGCTCGTGTCACAGTGTTAAACAGGTGCTCAGCTGGTCTAGCGTAGACCTGCGTCCACAGAGAGCACCCACATGGGTAACTGAGTGTGGAGGTTGCATTCAGGAGCGTAATAGTCAGAATACATACTAAACAACCCCAAAGATGCCGGCTCGGACTGGTATGAAACAGAGGCGTAACTGGAGCCACCATTATGGGTAAAAATAGTCTGTCCTCGTCTGACCATTCGGGCGATTTCCCCTGGAGTCTCTTATCAGCACACTGAGCCCTGACACGCCTGAGTACACACAGCCTACAGGCCACAAAAACCTCTTTAACGAGTGTCCAAAGCAACACGTGGGACCTTAAAGGCAGCAACGCACAAATGCAAAGGTGAGTGAAAGATGATAAACTCTGCAGCCACTGACACACTTGATGTAACAGGTTACAGAACTGAGCTATTTCTGTGCAGTGAGGCGAGCGCGGCTCTGCTTAAAATAAATCTAATGTCCAAAACAAGCACACACCCCCACGCTCGCTCAAACACAAACACGGGCAACACTGACACTAATGAGAAGAGGAATGAGAGCATGTGTAAATTAAAAAGCACAGCCTGCTTTAGCTCCTCATCAGTCAGTGTTGCTTCCTAATATCTGTGGCTCCAAATATCACTTTAAAATCAAATGGAGAAAAGCGAACACACATAAAGAAGCAAAAGCTGCATCCAATAAAACACTTGGATGACAGAAAGTCCAGGTCAGCTGATAAAACAGCAGCCAGCAGGTAACGACTTTGTAAAACCATCATTTGTTTTCAGATAAAAACTTCAGGGCAGAATGAAAACCTACGAGTTCCTCTTCAATGGTCTTTCTTAAATTCTCTTTAAGTACTCAAAGACACGGCTCTTTGATGCTTCCGTCTTCAGCGAGAGGTTTCTTTAAAGCCACATGTGAAGCCTCTGTCATTTTCCAGAAGTGTTAATGGTCCCATCTTATGGAGCAGGGGGGCGGGGGAGGTCTAGCTAGCTCTCGTCTTCAGAGACGACACTAAATCACCAACCTATAAAACTGTGCATTAAAGGAATATCTGCACACGTGTGACTGGTACAGACACATAAAGTTGGGCTACAGCTCGCTGCGAGGCTTAGCGAGGCTTCTCTCTTTGCAGAGCCTGCACGCTCACAGATGAGTTCCAGATTGGACATCGTTTTCCAAAGTGGATCCTGTACATTTCTGGAACAAAACCACATAGGCTACCCAAGTGTGGAATAACATGAGCTTTGCAGGCAGAAACACCACAAGCAACTGACAAGAACCCAAAGTCAGACTATCGAAGAGCATAAACACCATCACGATCTCTCAGACAGCATTGTTACGCCTGCAAAGATTTATCTTGGACAACAACGAGCATCACTGCTATGGACCTCACCTGAACTCGAACAAACTGAAACTGAGGGAACAACAAACCTGAGCATGACGCTGAAAAAATACAGCACTTTGACTTTTCTATATAATTAATTATAGGGAGAATAATATAAGGGTTGGCTTACATTATTAGTGGCTATCAATCAGTGGCAGATGTACAGTCTTGCACATTACAGCCACAAACATGAATCAATGTTATTGTAATTCCAGGTGAAAGACCAACACAAAGTGGTGCACACATGAGAAGTGGAACGACAATCATACATGATTCAAACATTTGTACAAATAAACAACCGTCTTTCACCTGGAAGTCCAAAAAACTGACTCATGTTTGTGGTAATGTGACAAAGTGTGGGAAAGTTCAAGGGGCCGAAACCAAACCACTGTATGTCTGTTCCCCACAGCAGCATCATCATCATCATAGAAGATGATGATGTTAGGATATTATAGAAATGAATATCCTAATACTTTTATTCTCAACTATCAGCATTTGGGTTTTGTAAGACGAACATGAAATGAAGCCCCAAAATATAATCATCGATTATCTGAAATAACTAAGCAGCAGTTTTGAGCTTCATTAAAGTATAATTGTCTACTTAACTTGGTAACCAGTGATCACCCGAGTGGGACTCTCACACTGTGTAGACCTGACAAATCATGAACCTACAAGTATCGGACCAGACTGCTCGCACATGGCTCTGTAGGGAGGAGTGTGTGCGTGCTTCATACATGCGCAGGTGTTTCAGCTGCTCGAAGGCCCTAATCTGCTTCAGCGATTTCTGTTCTGCCAGAGAGCAGACAGCATGGTTTGACCCGTCGTGCTGTGCCTGTGTGCAAATGTGTACAAATGTATTTGCGTGGCAGACAAAGTGTCATGGTGGGGTGAGGAATGGTGGATTCTGCTGCTAATCGAAGCTACATTTACCCACTTCTCTCTCTCCTTAAGGAACCACTGCCCCCCCCCCCCTTGGAGATTTAGTCTCTCTTTGAGTTTTCTGATTAAGGCACCAGCTCTCAGAACACACACACACACACACACACACACACAGCCTAACAATAACGTGCTTACTCGAATGTCCACTCATGGACAAACCACAGGAACCATTAACACTAGGCTAATGCTAGGCAAGTTAGCACAGCTAATTGGGCTACTGTGTCACTGGGCTCCTGAGGTCTTAAGGAGAAGCGCCGAGACGGGAATAGAGCAAGGTAATCTCTTTTAAAGCCACAGAATCCATCTGTGAGGGCCATCTGGACGCCACCTCGTAATACACACCCCCATACATACACACAATGTGGCCTGCACCAGCTCTGTAGACTGCAAGGACAAGACATGTCCACATGGCTCCAGCCAAGCATTGTTAGCCACCGGTTCAAAGAACTGCTGTCTTTGTGACTTCTGGCATCACATGACACTGCCAACAAAGGAGGAGAATCAAAGGTTCCCACACACTGCAGGGCTGCTGCTTTACCTACTTACCTATTGTCATATGATCCTGACACACACACCCACGAGCGCACACACACACACCCACGAGCGCACACACACACACCCACGAGCGCACACACACACACACACACACACACACACACACGAGCGCACACACACACGAGCGCACACACACACGAGCACACGCACACACACGAGCGCACACACACGAGCGCACACACACGAGCGCACACACACGAGCGCACACACACGAGCGCACACACACACACACGAGCGCACACACACACACACGAGCGCACACACACACGCACACGAGCGCACACACACACCCTTCCTGCTGTAAATGTACTGAAAATATTCTCATAATCGTCACTTCCATCAAATTGTTTACATAATTTCCTCCAGGGATCAATGAAGTGTTCTGAAATTCAGCAGCACCAGCTCCATGCAAGACGTCCACCATGTGCAACAATGTGAAGGAAGCTACTTGTAACTTATTAGAAAGTGTTTATAAGAGAGCTCTGTTCTCATGGAGCCCTCAGTGAGAAATGCAGGGCCCTCATCAATAGTAAAACACATTAAAGGCTGCAATCAACCTGGCAACACACACACACACACCTACAACATTCAGTGGAGCAGACCCGTTTCTATATCAGACTATGATGACATCAAATGTGTGCGTTCCTCTGTTCAGCCATACACAATTGTACACACACACACACACACAGTGTGCGAGGCAGACAGATGTGGCGCTCGGCAGCACAAAGCCATGCTGAGCTACTGAGACATTTGTCCAGGCCCTCTGGGAGGCACAGATCACTGACCACTGAATAAATTGTCTTCTTTTGCATCTGACTTCCACACGCTGTCCCTCGTGGGACTCGGCTGAAGGGGACAGAAGGTCGACCTCGAGGCTCTTTGCGCTCCGTCCCTTTCATGTCGGCTCTTTTTAACTACATTAGTGTCAACAAGGCTGCAAATATTCTTTTTAAAGCAGTGACGCTTTCAGCATAACACTCGAGCAGAATATTAAAGCGTAGACTAAAATGCTGTAAGCTAATAATGTTAGCTGTGCGAATAATTTATATAAGGATTGTGTTCAGTGTTGTATTTTTAATCCTGCAAACTACAAAATAAAACTGATGTAAACTAGAACGCACCAAACATCTCATAATCCACTCTTTGTTTTTCATTTCGGTATGCTCCAACTTTATCAGTGCGAGTCATAAGCCTTGTTCAGCGTGAATATTTGTGGATTGCAGAGTGAGTCACAATGCATGAAAACTGATGGCATCACCTGTCATCGCGACAGAAACACTCATGGGTTTTCAACAAGGTCAGAGGTCAGCGAGCTGTGGATAACACCACTATATTATTTTACTCTATTTGTCCTTGAAACTTTGTTTAATAGGAGCATCAGTGGTAAACACAACAGGCCCCTTTATGGCCTCTGCACCTGGGGTCTTGGTGCAGACCCGATAATGGGTCACTTGAGATTTGGAGCGGGACCTCAAATTCTCCCAGCAGAAAACGGCATCACAGAGAAAACGTGAGGAGATGAAGACGGCGCAGAGCGACAGTCTGCCCACTTACATTTCCTAACAGTGTTTCAGTTGCACTAAACACATAATGAAGCCAGAGTCATGAACAGAGGGTGGACTTTAAAAACAGGCGTGTAATCCTTTAAATGACACGTTAATACACGGCCCTAAACTTACATATAGGAAAAGGAAACAAACCAAAGTGGCACATGCAGATGGTCAGCAGGACAAACACACCCTGATGTGTGTGCGCACAAACACACAGCCCATCAGATGGGACTGCTCAGCAGGACACACCCTCCTCTGGGGACCTGTCTGGCTGTCCCCACTCTCTACAAAGCAAAGATCTCCCCGGAGACTCTGTGGAAGGCAGAGCAGGAGGAGGAGCTGGGGGGGTTGGTACGCACACACACCACGCCCCCACCCACACACCTCCCATACCCCATCATTATTGTCCCAACCAGTCCACGAGGGGACTAGAAGAGAAACAGTGCCGTCCCCTCCTCCCCCGTCCCTTTTCCATCCACTGCTGCCGCCCCCCCGATAGCACTGTGCAATTAGTGGCTCGGCACTCTTGTCTCCTCGAACAGACTCGCTAGCTTTCATCCTCAGAAATGTGTACATACATGTCTCCATAAGTGCACTGCCATCTCACAGAGTGTGTCTGTGTTTGCTGTGGTGTATTAGAGATCTGACAAACTGGGGGCACACCCAAAATACCGAACGGCGTGACCCTGCCTTCTACATCCATCTCTCATCTTTCCCAGTCTATCCATCACTCCCTTGCTCCCTAAACTAAACTGCTGTGACGAGCCCCCTGGCGAAAGCGACACTGTAATTATGTTAACATGCCAATGTGACTGCTTCCTGTCTGGAAGAACTGTATCTCCTGCTCCCGAGGGCATCCTCCTATTGGCTGGAAAGTTCTTTTGGCACCTACTTCAGAGAGAAGAATGCTTTCTCGTGCTGTGCCCTCTAAACAATGTGCTTTTAGGTGGTTTATTCTTAAGTCTTTGAAATGAGTGAGAGGAAAGTGTCTCCAACTTGAAATGATATGACAGCTAAAGACGCTGCACTACCAGACGAGGTCGGGTCATGTATGTCCCATGTAAGCTACACTGCACCGCAGCCAAACGTTGTAACATTGCTCTAAGCCAGGGCTGTCCAACTCCAGGCCTCGAGGGCCGGTGTCCCGCAGGTTTTAGACGTGTCAGCTGATTTAAATGGCTAAATGACCTCAACTGGTCTTGAGGTTCTCCAGATTCCTGGTAATGAACTCATGTGATTCAGGGTGAGATCTAACACCGGCCCTCGAGACCTGGAGTTGCCCACCCCTGCTCTGGGTGCTAGCTACAGCTGCTATTAGAGTAAAAAGGGTCCTTCAACCTTTGTATTTTGAGCAACTCTTGAGGCAAACTGCGCTTTTTAACGGCTCTTTTTAAAACAAACCTCTGTCGTTTGGTGCTGAGCACAGATTACACTGGCCTGCTTTGTTGCCAGATACTAATCTACAACTGTCCATCTCCTTTCACAAAGAGGGAAAACACCCAAATTATGTACCTTTAATGGTTCCTTTAAAAATAAATGGTCAGAGGGGCAGCCGTGTATATTTGTAAGACAAAGGAGCGTCACCAGATCAAGCCCTTTATAGCTGAAAATGTTTGACATGTGGATGTAAACAGGTTCAACTGCACTGCTCTCCCAGTCCAATTTAAACTTTTGCAGATGCAATCTGTTTGTTCTGTTGTCTGCTGCTTGTGTGTTATATTAATAGCCTCGTGTGCAGCATTTTCATTGTGACGTTTAGATATTGTGCAAGCTGTGACCTTCTTTAAAGTAACTGCAATCACAGCTTCCCACAGTGATGAGCGATTACTCAACGTGGAGCTATTGCGCCATTTTCAGCTGCGTATATTATATAATATTATATATATAATATATATTATATATATATATTAATAGCACTTTATATAGCCTCTGTAGAAATTATCCACATATCTCACTTATCTTAACTGCACTACTGTATAGATTCTGTAAAGTTATTTATTTCATATTCTGTATAGTTTTTCATATTTATATCCTGTTCATATCCTGTACATACTTATAGTTATAGAATATTCACAACATACTTCATACCGTGTACATTATAACATACCATAATAGACCCATTTCTGTAATATACTCACATATCTATATTATTGCTAATATATAAGATAACCTTTATTAGTCCCACACGTGGGAAATTTGTTTTGTCACAGCAGGAAGTGGACAGTGCAAAAGTTATGAGGCAAAAATTAGAATACAATAAGAATAAATACAGTACACAGCTGTACAGAATAGAATAAAATAAAATACTATATACAGTAGAATAAAATAAAATAAATATACAATAAGATAAAAATAGAATACAAATACAAATACTATATACAACTGAGTAAAAATACTGTAATATATCTATATCACTAAAGCACTTCTGGATGGATGCAAACTGCATTTCGTTGCCCTGTACCTGTGCATGTGCAATGACAATAAAGTTGAATTCTATTCTATTCTATTCTAATATTCATCCTTCACTGGGCCTTGGTGTCTGTCTGAAACTTTAGCTCATCTACCTTCAACATCGCCGCCCCTTTTATTTTCTAAAGCTCTGACACACACAAACCTGACATCAAACATCAAGAATGAAATATTTGCTTTTTTTGCTGTTTTGCTTTTATTCATTTTCATTGAGCAAAGTAAATCCTCACACAGCACGGATGATGCGTCCATCATCAGGACTTCTTGCTCAGTCCTGCCCAAATATAATTACAGATTAGGGCTGCTCGATATAACGATATATATCTGATGACGATATAAAAATGTTCATCGTTTCATTTTACGCTATCGTTTGTTTCATGGTGTCGCAGAATAAACCATTTACAGCAATATTTGTTCATGGTTTTGATGTCACAGTAGTGGCTATATTCATTTCTTAAAGTTATCTCTTATATTTAATATAACCACACTACGGACGGACAAGCGCCTGTTTTTATGCGTCTCGTTAGCAACAACGATGGTAACCTCCTCAGTGACCTCCTGACCCAGTATGAACCATCCAGATCCCTCAGGTCATCTGGATCCGGTCTTTTATCAGTTCCCAGAGTCAGAACCAGACACGGAGAAGCTGCATTCAGCTTTTATGCTCCTTATATCTGGAACAAACTCCCAGAAAGCCTCAGATCAGCTGAAACACTCAGTTTATTTACATCCAGGTTGAAGACTCACCTGTTCTCAGCTGCATTTGAATAAAGCACCAAATCCACACTTTTAAGCTTAAATTTCAAAACTTACATTTAACTACTGATTTTATCTACTGTTCTGATTTTATCTACTGTTCTGATTTTATCTACTGTTCTGATTTTATCTACTGTTTTGTTTGAATCAATTTTAAATCCTGCTTTTTATTTGTTTTTGTTTCTAATGTCTCTGTGAAGCACTTTGAATCACCTTCTTGTTGAATTGTGCTATACAAATAAACTTGCCTTGCCTAAAACCATCGCGTGTCCTCTTGTTTATTTTCCATATAAACCTTTCACAATAAACCTCAAGATCCTGTTGAGACTTTTCAAAATAAATGTGTCGTTTCATGCATCGTTAAAACACTCGACTCCGGGTAAAGGATGCGCAGCTGGAAACACTTCACGCAAGTCGAGATTCACAGAATTTACAGAAAAAGTTACATTTTTGTGATTTATATCGTTATCAGACGATAGACGTCTGATATCGAGACCTGAGATTTTGGTCATATTGCACAGCCCTACTACAGACGCACACATATTGATTTCGTAATGTGCCAAAACACCTTTCCTCTCACCTGTGGACATAGTGTAGCTGATGAACCGAGTCGATGGCCAGCACCATCTCAGCCAGGTAGAACTTGGCCATCTCCTCCGGCAGCCGGTCCTCAAACTTGCTGAGCAGAGTCAGCAGGTCACCGCCCACATAGTAGTCCATCACCAGGTACTACAGAGACAGACGCCAACGTGTCAGACAGCAGAAACTGTGCAGCACTGCTTAGAGGCAAACTAATAAAGAGCAGCCTTTTTTGGAACAACAAGAACAAAGCTGCAAGAAATGAATCTACAGTCGTCCATCTCTTCTTTCACAAAGAGGGAAAACACCTAAATGATGTCACTTTTACAGGTCCATTTAAAAATAACTGGTCAGAGCGGCAGTCGTGTATATTTTTAAGACTTGGGGAGTGTTCGGGATAAAACATTTGCTTTGAGAATGTGGGAAATGGAATGACAGTTGTGGCATTTGAACTCAGGGTCGTGGAGAGAAGTCAGGTTAATCTTATTAAGGGACGTTACCTCATCTAACACAGACATATACAGACGTACCAGATTATTGTCATCCTGGAAGGCGTAGTGCAGGGTGGTGATCCACTGGCAGTCCCCATTCACCAACACATCCCGCTCCTCCCGGAAACATGCCGTCTGGCAAGAGATGCAACAAACCATGAATGTCACACGTACTGGAAACTACGTGAGGTCAAAGGTCCCAATCTTCTATACAAGTGTGTGCTTAAAGCTGAGAGCATGTTAGCAACTCGCCTTTGGCCTCTCGATCATTCTTACAGGGCTGGTGTAAAATCTCCCCGAGCTGCTGCTAAACACATGAAATCAGCCCCTTTCGTTTGCTTCAGGGAACGCTGGCAGTGTTGGACTCGAGTAGCTGAATAAAGCCCAAATTTAAAATTTAAGAAAAATATGATAAGACTGCTCGCCTCCACTTAGCTCACTGAACACTGGAATGTAGGGTTACAAAAAGTAGGCGTCACTACTGTACGATGCAGGTGGAGGAGGCTCCATCAGGCATCAGGTTGTCTGGACATAAATCCATCTGATGACATGTGGAGGTTCAGTTATTTAGGAAATAACCTGATTTCTTAAGCCTAATCCATCCTGCCCACCTACAATATCAGCAGCCAAATCTGCACAAATGCTTTGGTTTCTTATAAAAAGCTCCACACATCTACAGAAATAAAAACATTTTCATGTTTTACACACACCCGACCTCTCCGTGATCTTTCAATCTCAGCAGTCTGACTAAAACAGAAACCGAAACTGTTCCGGCCGCCTTCAAAGTTAAAAACCTGAAATAAAATCAGGCTCGTGTTCACGACGACAGCATGCTCGTCATGCATGTCTGTGTGTGGCTTTATGTCCTCTCCTACATCCAGGCGTTTGTGCGCACACACGTTTGGTTTGTGACGTTTGAGGCATGTAGACTGAAGACCCAGGGGACCGACAAGAATGCGAGACTGTCGGGAGAGGTCGATGAGAAAAACATGCAACAAGCAGCTCTGCAAGAACCTGCAAGTGAAGGCCTGTTCTGTGCTCAGACAGGCACTTTGTTTTTTAAATGAGTGATCAATATTTATTAATATTGTGTGTATATAAACTTTGCAGTAACCAAAGATACTCACCTCTGCTCGCTTCAGCATCTCCCACTTGTTGAGAATCTTCATTGCAAAAACTTTGTCAGTGTTTTTCACTTTTACCACTGCAACCTGCAAAAAGACAAAAGAAAGCCGTTATGAGAGTGAATTTAATACTTGGTGTGACGGCGAGGCTGACGACGAATTACAAAGATCCATCCAGTTATTATCTGAGCCTCGAGGCAACAAGAAAAGAGCAGGCTGTGGATGCACAAGGATCCTTTAAGTGATCATACTAACACAGATGCACAAAACAACAATCACACAGATGTGAATAAACAGTTCAGACGTTAAGGAAAAATGTAATCTAATTACTTTAAATGATCTAGATCAGAGTCCGTGAGTATGGAGACTGAGGTCAAAGAAAAAAGAGGAAGCACAGGAAGGGATAATCATGCAACACTGGATTAAAACGAAAATAGATCCAATATGGGCCAGGAAGGGAAAATAAAGCATTGAAGGTGCGGCAGAAGAACCAGCAGCGTGGGGGGAGGGCGCAGGAAGTGACCGCAGACACTACGGTCACTTCCTTCTCGGAGACACCGTGTGGACCACAGACTTGCACAGCTGGACGCTTGAATTTTTCTATGATCAAAAAATGAAAAAATTGTCTCATCAGCTGTTAAGTGCACTGATGTGATACTGCATCATGCAGAGCCGGGTTAACAACTGTAAAGTAAATAAATCTCAGCTTCGCAGCTTCTCACAGGCCAACTTTCCCGAGTGATGATTGCGACACACTGCTCTGACAAACTTGCCCCGGCCTTTACGTTTTGCCAAAAAAGGAGCTGCGCAGGCAGCTGTGCTGCGAGCTCACAGCCAAAACACATGTTCATGCAAATTTATGTCCCTGCTAATTTCTCTCCTCCTTTGTCTCCTACTTTACTGGCCCACAAAAGGAAAAAAGAAAATTTGCTTTGGCCTCGTTGACCAAATTCAAAACTAAAAACTGAGTCCACACTGAAATAAGCCTAAATGTAGAAAAAGCACAAGGACGTTATAAAAGCAGAAGAAATACAGGCCGAGACAAAGATGCAGAAAAACAGTGAAACAAACAAAGTCAGTCTGTGCAGCAGAGGGGTCTGCAGTCTATTAAATTAATGCTACTAATGCAATACAATGACAACATTCCTGCAGTGTTTGGATTTCCCCGAGTGAGCCCTCACCAGAGGAGGGGACTGCAGGAGGACAGGGCGAGCGCACTTTTCTGGCAACGTCTAGCTGTTTTTGTCCTTTCCTCCATCTCTGCTTCCTGTTCTCTTCTCCATCGTGTCCTCCCTGCCCTGCGTTTATGACTCCACTCCCCCCGTTAGTTTATCAGTAAGGACCCGACCAGAGCGGCTAACTGCATTACTGCACAGAGTAAATTACTAGTGAAACTTTGGCGAAATAACAACCGAGGTTGTGTTTACAAGCATGCGGGCTGCTGACTGGTGACTCAGTGTGACAAGCAGTTCAGAAATGTATAGCACTGACTGGCAGCCAGCAAGGAAGACATGGCGTTTAGAGTGAACGAGCTCTTCCACCCTCATCTCAGGCACTAACTACACCAGACGGAGCAGCTCTTGGCCCTTTGTGCTAAAGACGACGCACCCCAGTCCCTAATGGGAGCATCCTCACAGGCAACAGGCCAGTACAAACTGGTCCATTCATCAGGCAAACTCCACGGCGTCACGTATCTGCGCCATCTCTCTGCTGCTGCTGACAACGGGAGGATGAAATCAAAACATCCTGCGTGTTCTCCAGACAGACTCTCTGCTAACTTTACTCTGCTTCCTGTGTCTGCTACCACATCTCCTTACCACTCTGTGCTTAACATAAAAAAAGATGGCTCAAAATCATAACCAGTTATATCTGACCTGGAGCGTAGTCGTGATTATGAGCCATCATTTTTACAGCTGCTTACGGCACACACACAAAAAAGTAGATCCAGTGTAATCCATCGTTGATATTAGTTATTAGCATTACTAACAGGTGTCGATTAGCCTCGTTCACAGGAGTCACCACAGCGTTTAGCTCCACAGGTTTAACAGGCAGGAGGGGGCGTGTCCACCACAACTGACCAGGTGAGCTTTTATTCATGAGGGAAATGTGGAGAACACGACGCCGTGCTGAGGCCTGAAATGGGTTTATTGACATCAGGGATGTTAACGGTTAGCCAGCGAGGTGTTTGAACGTTGGGGCCCCAACTGGAAATACTAGTCGGTTAAACTAATCAGTCGTATATTATTAACGCACAATGACAGTTACGTTTTGGGTCACCCCGCTTTTCTGAGAAAATGCAAAGAATAATGCTTAATGCATTCAACCTGCAAGGCACACAGAGGGTAGCAGCATGACCGAGCCAAGCTGGCACTGTGTGCGTGTTTGAGAAGGCGGCACGCTTAAAAGAAGGCAGCATTTTAAATAGATTTTTATTTGTGAATGAGTCTAAAGACGGCTCCTAAAGACATGCAACAACTGTATGGACAGATTCCACTATTTTCCCTGCTTCCTCTGAAGGACATTCAGTTTTCCACAACCCGGTTCATCTGGTCACTACGCTCGTGATCATAGGAACAGATTGACCGGCTAATCAACAGCACTGCTTTTATACTCTTCAGCACAACAGACCATTTCACCAGTCAGTATATATCACTAATGATGTGACCTGATCACCCTCACTAACCTCTGGTGCACACCCAGTCATTTTGTTCTTGAAGCCTGAAACTGCTCAGCTCAGAAAAGAGAAACAAGGTCACTAGCAGACGTGCGAGCGGGGAAGAGTTAACAAGTTTTGACCCGGGGCAGTGGAAATAGAAGCCAGCTTCAAATGAAAGGCTTGTTTCCTTCTCCAGCTGACACAAATAAAGCGCCTGGTCACAGTTTGATGAAATAAGGTATATTTTTATGAGCCGATCAAATAGTGGAGCCACGGGACAATCACGATGTCTCCCGAGCTAATTTAATTTTTCTGCCACGCTACACCCGTAAAAACACATGTGGTTTAGTGAAAAGGCCGCTGGAGAGTTACCACGAGGTAGCTCCGTTCAGGAGTCAGGCAACATCACCGAAGCCCGAAACACAGACGCACTGCGTCACGTGACTGCACATACCAGCACTCCTACCAGCAGCTCGCCCGCATCTGATGCTGGTGCTGCCAGGAGCGTCCACGTCCACACCGACTGACATTTCTCTCTCGTTCCGTGTATCAGAGCGTCTTCAAAGGAATTCCCCAGCTTGTTTCAACAGATTTTGGATAACAATGCCAGATATGAATTGTCTGCAAGCTTGGAGCAGGGCTTACGACGATCATATCAAAGCTTCTCGTAGAAAAAGAAAGTCTGAGCATTGTCAGCTTCCATGCGAGCTTTCGTTATCCAACAGTCATCTGTCCCTTCAACATTCCCCAGCTTTGACATCATTACCTGAAACCAGTGACAAATGCATTTCAGCTTCCCTGCGGGCACACATAAAAGAAATAAATAAACCCTCAGTGGATGGCTCCTCTGAGCTCGACTTCATTCTGTTTACAGGTTCAGTGTGAGCGAAGCTTCAACAAGCTCAGCTCGTGCTGCAAGTAGAGTCATGCTCATGTGGCGGACCAATGCGACGCGCTGCTGTTGGAATGCAGCAGAAAGAATTCAAGGTTGAAACGCCACAACACTCAGCTCGCACAACACGGGTATTAAGGGTTCAAGAGAAATATTGTCCGTTAATCACGTCATCTCTGCCTCAGGGAGGACATTTCACACAATGATCATGTGACCAATTAGAGCCCATTACAGGTAAAGGGACAGAATCCATCTGCAGGTCTGTGCCTGCTGCAAAGGTTTGAGTGTGACATTAAAATAAGGTGTTACCTCTCCAAAGGCTCCTCGTCCAATCACTTTAAGGATCTCAAAGTCTTCCTTGTGCAGGCGCATCTGCTTCACTTTGGATGTGAAGGGTTTGGCTGGAGAGAAAGAAGACAGCGGTCAAGTCAGAAATTTAAAAAACAAAACAAAAAACACACCAGAAGAGTTTCTATGGATAACATTCTGGTGCAAGCTTTTCAATTTTGCTCTGTACAGATGTCAACCTCCAAGTAAACGGCATTCGAAGCAGCAAATAAACAGCTGGCCATTCATAACACCGTAACATAATCTAAAAATGTGGATGATGGAGACTGTCAGCATTTTATAGCCACGTTTCATGGTCATTGTGCAGTAAAGAAAACGATACACAAAGAAGAAAACCAAGATAAGGACACGATATAAACGCTGTACGAGTGACAAGTAACAGCAATCAGCAGCACCAACGTGTCACTTTAGCATTTCTAACAAACGTGGCTGGACAGGTGTGTGACATCATGGCAAAACACCGATCGACCTCAAAGGTCTGACGTCACACCGCGTCATCACGGCGTCATCGCCGAGGTGCTCGATGCAGGCAGGAAAGTGCTGCAGGGAGCCCAGAGCTCCACGTCCCTTCACCACATTGAGGACACTGGATGAAGAACTCCCGAGACCTCCACCCAATCGAATCTGCATCTAGGCGAAGCTCAGAGTCCGTGATCACAATCTGAGCGGCCAGTCTGGTTTTCCATTTCTAAATGACATCACTAATCACCTTTGGCGCTCAAAGCTGGAAGCTCTAAAGACTTGAGCCTGAAATGACCCACGCTGGTGGAAACATTTGTGTTCGTTATGTCATAACAAGAAGCAGCCACTACATTCCCACGTATAAGGCCCCGTGTTCCTCTAAATGGACTTTAAAGTGTTTGTGACCACCTGGTCTTTACAGCAGATGACAGCGGATCCAGATAGGCTGAACGATGAAGCTGGCTATTGTTAGGTTTCTGGTTGGGGGAGCTGCGAGGGATCTGTGAGGGCTGCTGACGTCCTCTCACAAAGCTAGACAGATTCCATCTAAGGCTCACAAAGTCAGCGTTTCCCTCATTTGTGGAAGGCTATTCAACCACTTCCTGGTTTACATGATCTCAACATGCCAAGGATAACCTGGACGAGCTGAAAGTTCACCAAGGTCAGGATATTAGTTTCAGTGACGGCTTTCTGAAAAAGTTGATAGATATATGATTGTAATCAGAATTATTTATGCCTATTTCTCAACAGGGCTTCAGCAGTCTTATTAGCCACATTTAGCGAGGCTAGCATACATCCAAGTAGGCATTCGAACACGAGCGCACGTTTGATGTTTACGTACAGTCGCACTCTTGGTTAACAAAAGACCAAATCTCCATCTGATGTACAACGGGCTTGTGTCGGAGGAAGAGAGACTAATCATCAAGCTAAACTTGTCTGGTTGCTGTAACTTTACAGAACCTCCAGTGTTGGAAGAAAAGAGGACTTTCTCCCACTGAGAGACGGGGAAATGCCTGCCGATATAAAACAAACAGGTCACTCATAGCTCTGTTTTCCTCACACTCCTCCCGACTCTGCCGACAGCTGGCCTGCTGTGACCGCAGGGCAGAGAGAAAGCGAGGGCCGGAGTAGTCTTGGCACACATTTCCACAAACCTAAAACACACAAGCAACCCGGCAGTGACACTGCGTGAGGCTGGGAAATACATGTTTAATCATATCATTAATTTTCCTGCAGCGTAAGTCGACCAGAAGCACTGAGCTGAAATGTAGTGGTTGACCAACCGTGATATATTTGGAGTCAGGAACCAGCTTTCAGAAAGCAGCCAGGGAAATGCGACAAGTCTGCAGAAACGATGACAAACAAGGCTGCGACACAGCCGAATAGTTCTTTCTCACAAAGCGCTCTTGTGCGTACTTGCTTCGCTTTTTCATGCGTTATCTAACCTCCTGACAGAGCCAGCTCCAACACAAATAAAGAGCCAAGAACTCGATACGCGGCTAGAAACAACATATCCAAGCAACAGCTACGTCTGCGTATCCCACATGTGCAGCTACACGGTGTCCAAAGGTGCCACACTGAAAGAAAGAGCCTGGACATCATTTTAATTCCTGTATCAAAGGTAAACAGCCTGAGCAGCAAACAATTAGACAGGCGATTAAATCCATTTGACACGACGTTTTTCTCTTTACTGGGAAAACACAGCGGAAGGATCCAGAACTGCTTTTACACTGTAAAGACAAAAAACCTTCATATTCAGTTTGTCGTGCATAAACTGTTTATAACTGGATCCTAACATAAATGTTGATGGTTGAATCAGCTGTCCACGCGCCCAGCAAACTCTCTGAGACCACACAACTGAAACTCACCTCCATAAAAGCTCAAATCCAGATGCGTTTGTGAAATTTTCCTGAGGACATCAGGGGGATTTGACAGCAGTGTCCCAGCTCACTACGGGAAACTCAGCCTTTCAAAGCTTCCTGTATGCTATACGTTTCCTGATCAACTCCAAAAGTTGAATCAGATTTTGGGCCAAGCCAGCTCTCTAATAAAGTTGTTCATGGCACAAAAATCAAACCAATCACATAATCTCTGAAAATAATAGCGATGTGTTCTGAAATTCTTCACGCCAGTTTCCATAGATGCAGTTATGGTTCAACACAGTGGACACAGAGGGCGTCGTGTAATGAAACCTGATGTCAGACACCACGTGTAGCTTACGTTACTCTGCCATACTGACCGGACTAACTGCTAGGATGACCACACCATCCCTCGCAGCCCACACGTCACCCGCCTTGCTTCCTCACCACTTCTACCTTCTCCAAGTTGACCCGACGAGGTAGAGTCGGAGGCCTATTTGGACTGTATTACATATAATACAGCAAAAAAGCCAAAGTCAATTCTGGCTGCACTCTACAAATAAAAGCTAACATGGCGGCCGGCCGTAGAGTAAGGGGGAGAGAGTCACGCCAGCCGAGAAGGAGAAAACACTGATTAGTAGCTGCACGCTGACTCAGGAGCTCCACTGAAGCAGCCACATGAGATACGGCTTTCATCTGTGAGCCAGGAGCCCACAGGCACCGTCCACAACAAAGCAAAACTGCAAACACGGACACAAACATGTGCACGCAGACACACAGGGCTAATTCCTCACATCTACATCTGACACATAATTGCTGACTCCGTCTTGCTTTGGCCTCGGCAGAAACTTTACAGTCAAACATATTACACGAATCGCTTCTCTGAACAGGAATCAAACAGGATAAAAACCACTTGAAAAGCAGATGGTTTATTAGTGAAAGGCCCAGATATGACTCTGTTACACTTGGCTATAATTTACACACCCGTCATAAGTTTGAGTGTTTTGGAAATAAGAGACAAATAAGGACCATTTTAGTGACCCCCCCAAATCTTCTGTTTCATAGGGGGGCGGTCTCTCTCTCTGACTGCACTCACTCATTTACACGGGGATCAGTTTGTCCATAGATCCATAAAAGTCATGCACATGCTTAAACAAAAACACATACCATGAAGTATGATCACACAACTCAAGCCACTAGCAAAGTAGACACATTAAAACATAGCAACCGTTGCTATGACGAGGTGTGGTAGGGATCCATTGCAACACTGCAAAGGTAACCGTCCGAGCCTCCAAGCCTCAGCATGACTGCAGCAATGTGTAGCTTTTTAAAATAAAGACACGTCAGTGCCATGAAATTGTCCTGCAGGAAGACAGTGAGGCGCAGGCAAACAAGTACAATGAAAGAAAAATATGCACACTACAGTGCAAACACACACACGATTTAGTAGAAGGCCTTAGGATGCAGCGAAACTGGAAAAACACGAGTGACGCCACCTAATCCACACAGCCAGACCGGTTTAGCCCAAAATGCTGAGTGCTTATCGAGCCCATCTTGTTCCAAAACCACAAGTCAGTGCTGGTTTGTGTGAAAATCACTGTTTAAAAAGGTCGACTGTTCACGTAGCAGCCGTCCCCCAAAAAACGCTGGACTGAGAAGACAGACGACAGCATAGACCTCCAGGCTGTGTTGGAGAGAAACGTAACTCTGGGTGTACCTGGATGCCTCTGATAGAAAATAAGCCAACCTGTGAATAAAATAATGCAAATATTTCCACTAAAGTCATATTCCTGGTTTGTTTGTTTTTGACCTTTCCACACACTGCGGCTCAGAGCTACATACACGGGGACAAAGATTTAGACGGCGCTCATACATTACGCAGGCAGCTTCTCTACAAATGTTGTAATCCACACAAACTGAGTCTCGACTTTTTAAAGACTTCAACTGTAAAAGCATGTAAAGATTACACTGGCGACAGTCACAAAATACATTTTATATCAATAAAGTTGGATAAGATCAAACTCAGATAAGGGAAAGAGAAAAGAAGACATGCAGGACAAAATGTAAGGACACGCTGCAGGGCTTCATAAACACGTGCAAGGTCCAAAGAGGAGTGCATCACAGGAAGTCTCCCAGCAGCTTACACCAGGACAACTAAGTGATGGTTCAGGATTACCTGATCCGGCTCCAACTATAAACTTTATCAAAAGGAATGTTTTTAAAAGCACGGAGGACGTCAAACTGGGAGCTGGTTCCACAGGAGAGGGCTGATAGCTGGGAACTCGGTCTTCCAGTCTACTGTTGGAAACTCAGAACCACAACTGAGCCTCCAGTGCTCGGTTAGGATAGTGTGACACTATGATTTCTTAAGAATATGATGGAGCCTCATTATTCAAGGCGAAGAATTTGAAACCCGGGTCTGGAAAACCAAATTCACAGGAAAGAGCACGTTAGGCAACTGTAGGATAAAAACATGAATAAAGACAGAAAGGAGAATGAAAACAACATTAAGTTCAGCTTGTGAGAGTAAGTGAGGCTGGCAGCACTGGGGAATAAAAACAGTGTGTGGGTAGAGAGCCAGAAAAGGCATCCCAGTCACAGGCAGCGGCTGAGCCAGTTACAGCAAGTGTCCAAACCTTGCACCCGCGACGTGCTCCAATCCCATCCCCGACCCCGGAGTGGGATTGGAGGGACATCTGGAAGCCATAATAAGTGATGTAATGACACAAAAATGCTGCTTGCAAGAGAGACAGGGGAGACAAATGAAGAGAGGCCTTTCAGTATCTGACGTGAAGAAGGAGAGCGGCATGGACAGAGACGAGCAGAAGGCTTTTCCTCCTATCTGACCAAAGTGCTGGAGAGACAAACCAACCATAACCAGTCTTCATGGACTGGAAACAAATAAGGGTAATACGAACAGGTCTGAATACTGCTGGTTATGGTTTATTTTTATCCTTATTATTAACATTTCAGAAAAGATATATTATTTAATCCCTTGATGAATATCCAAGTTTGCTCAATTAACAGTCTGTAATTTGTAATGGCAGTCAATCTGTCAGCCACTTACAGATCCCTGATCTCAGCTGGCTGTGTGTTTAAAGCACTTTCTTCTATTCCAAGGCGTGATCATTTGGACATGGAAGAACTAAAATGACCATCAGTAGTCCTCGGTCTGGAGGTCCGTGCTGGCTGGATGATCATGAGAAAGGTGGTTCAGCCCAAAAGTAGACGGGAGGAGCTTGTTAATGATCAGATTTGTGAACATCCAAAAGATTTAGCAAAGAGTTGGGATCAAATCAAATCAAGCATCAACGCGACCAGCTCCGGTGGTTCTTCCTGCACGTCAACAAAGCAGAGGCCAAAGGAACAGCACGTTAATGGAGTCATGGAGTGGCCTACCTGCCCTGCAGACCCAAACCTACAGAGAAACCTGTGCACAGAGCTGAAGCTTCTCATTGTTGAGCAGCAGTGAAGGATTGAGAGGGCTTCTGTAAAAATACAAAACCCCAAACCTGGTGACCAACTACCAGAAACGTGTGACCGCTGTGCAGCCACAACGGTTTCTTTAACATTAATAGTAGGTCACACACTCCTACTCGTTTTGTGATTGTAACTTCATACAACTCGACTGTAATGTGGAAATATTAACATTATGAATATATTAACAATATTTAATATTACGTAATATTTGGAACAAACCGTCATAGCTTTAAATTAACAGTAGGGGGCAAAAACACACCCGGGGGGGGGGGATAGTGTGCTCCCACACTGTATCAAAGCGCACACGAAATCATTGTGGTTCGGTTCACTATGGCTGCAAAAAACAGAAGAGACGGGATGAAGACAGGATCCTCTTAGAGCCAACATGGCTCCCTCTGTGCCTCTAACATGAGCGGGATCACTGCCTGCAGGGATAAGGATCTAAACACGGTCCTGGCTATTTTTCATACAGGTCACCTAATATACCAGCTTGCAGTTATACACGGTCACTGGTTTTTCTAAATTATTGCAGATGGCATGAATACGACATCTTAGTGATGTCAGCAGAAACCCACCTCCCGTATCATCTTCCTGCTTCTGCTACTTTATCCTTGGAATGAGGTCATAAAGCCGTCATTCCCAAACAAGGTGTAATCAGCTTCTCTGTTTAAAAGTTTCCAGCTAACAACATGAAGAATGAGATATCCATCCTCTATTTTTAGGAAAATGCTGCCATTATAATCCGTTCCACACCCATCATGCCCTATTTTATATAAATAAATACAAAGCTTTGGTCTCCTACAAATAACAGCTGCCTGATTACAAAAGTACTTCCCAGTTAAATGAAGGCTGAATAAATACTATTAAGTGAGGGCTATATAAATAGTACAGCAAGGTCATCAAAGGAAAAATGAAAGCTGTGTGATTCTAATAAGCTGGTCCTTAAAAGGGAAAAGGACTCGGTGCCAGAGGCACTTCAAAAACCAACTCTTAGCAGTTTAACTGCAAGTAGCTTAAAAACATCCAGTAAATTACACAAATTACAGATGGAAACAGAACCAGGCCCCTTTCAGTCACAACCAGAGGCCCCCCAACAGATGTGCTGCCAGGCACAACCTGCCCAAAGGTTTGTGCGTCCATGCAAAGACCTCACAGGTGATGTCATGGGGCACTGAAAGAAGCCAAGAAAACAGATTTCGTGACGTATGATGCACGTTAGCTGCCACAGATGTGGGCCTACGCCACTAAGTCAATCACAAGGATCGGAAATTTAAAAAGGAGAACTAGGGGTCGCTTCCATAACACATTAACAAGCCTTTAAGCATTAAACTGTATTTAATACTAGTGTGCACACCGGCGACACCAGCATTCCCAGTGGTGTCTGCCTGCACAACCCTCCCCACTCTACCACCACCAACCTCAAATTCCACTCCATGTCGTTTTCCCTTCCCTAACATCCCGACCAGTTTCTTTTCCTTCCCATGCCTTCATCTCTACCAACATATAAGCCCCTTCTCCCTTTCCCTCCCTCTCTCTCTCATTCCTGGTCTTTTCCTGCTCCGTCACACTAATAAGAGGGCAGGAATGGTCAAAGGCCTTAAACTAAACAATCTGTGCCCCACAGCATTAAACACACAAACAGGATGTTCCCAAAATATTAAAAAAAACCTCAAACACCAAAGAAAAGGAGAGGGCAGGGCTTGACAAAACAATAGATCAGATCTAGTGTGTGTTACAGCTCCGAGACTGCTGCAGCGAGCATACACGATGTGAGACAAGCGGAGGGCTGGGCTACATCACTTTCTGCTGGCTGTACAGGAAGTTTTCACAGGACTTCAAAGAGGTCTCCGAACCAGCACATCGACCTGTTCAACCCACACTGCAAACAAGTCGATTTACACAATTCTGTGTCAACACAGCGTCCCGATACCATCTGCAGATAAAGAGCCAATATGAAAGGAGCCTGGCAGGCTGTTACCCAGCTCGGCCGGCTCTCCTTACTGGCTGCCGCTCTGCTGGTGGTGGAAGCACCAGGTGCTGCATTGTGCCTCTGCATGGTGTTGATAGTGCACATTGATAACACAACAGGTTTTCAAGCACAGTGGTGTGCAAGTCACACATAGTCTTGATCACCTTACAACATATAATAATAACTAAATTGATGCTTAAGATGCACTGGAAATCAAGGCCACCAGTATGACTGGTAGAGATGCACCGATTGACTGGCAAGGGACAGGAACTGGACGATTTCCAGCATTCCAATCCCAGACTGGAATCTTGTCAACTTCCCATGTCTGATTGCAACATGCACACTCACAGCAACATGCTAATATTCAATTAGCATAAAAATCCCTCCCTGTGAGCGAACACAAAGTTTGCCAAAGAATAAACACGAAGCTAATCAGACACCTAAATCAACTTCACTGATCTGAACTCGGACATTTTAAAGAAGCTAACAAAGGGAAAGTGGCAAAAGCTAAAAGAAATTAAAGCTCAGAGCTAGCTACAAGTTAGCAGCTTCGGTGTAAGCAAAGGAGCAAAGAAAAAGTGTGATGTCTATAAGATACCGGAGAATGACACAAGTACTTAACTTTTGTTATGCTATACTAACCTGTTACTGCAAATAAAACTTTCATGTGCTTTTATCAAGTGGTGACAACTAAAACTAAAACATTTGTTTAGAGATGGGGAATGTTAGCCGTGAATAAAAGAGTAAATAACAGTTAAAGTTTTAATGAAGATGGGGAGAGAGAAGGATAAATCAGGTGGTTGAAAGGTACACCCGGTTAAAAAGCTCAATCCCTGGCATGTCTGTCTCCTTTTGCCAGGACAATCAGCTCTAACGGACTTAAAAACACATACATGTGATGTTTGGTCTGAACACATCTCCATGTTGGAGAGAGGTGGATGTTACCAGAGAAACCGTGACATGAATTTTACTGCCAGCACAAGACTCGTTTCTCAGTCCAAGGAACAAATGACTTTACGGCAGCCTCTTAGTGCCTGTACAGGGCAGAGCTCCCACATCGGCCTAAAAGGAAAACACTACTGGGTGGTTACAAGAAGGGCGAGATAGATGCCGAGCATGTGCTGTGGGAGTGTTCTGCAACACAGGCGGCGTTTTCCAATATCGTGTGCGTAAAAGTTCCAGTTGGCACAGCGCGCACGCAGCAATGTAACTAGACTGGGACATGGCATCAAGTTCCAGCAGCAGTTCATAAATTTCAACATCAGTTAAATTAAAGTCATCAGACACTTAAAGAAGGCAGGAATTTATTGCCAGTGGTGTTCCAGCACCAACATGTCACAACACACTGACAGATATTACAGCACACATTTCCTATTGCCTTTTCTGGGCTCCTCTCCTCCTCTTTCCAGTGCTACAGTCACTGCTAAAACAACCCAGCACTGACATTGCACCATTTAAGGCTTTGATTCCCAATGGGACCACCCATACTATAAATGGATCCACCCAAATGGATTAAGGCACCCACTTGCTTGTACTTTTCCTAAGAGCTCTAAATCAACAGCCAAGTGGCCGACAATGATGACAGCATTTAGATGGCTCTGCTACAGAATGAGAGAGACTTTCAAGTCACAGGTAAAGACAGTGAAAAGGCATGCTTAATAAAAAGAGACAGTAAAAGGAGGGAATGCAGGAAATTCTTCCACTGCCATCACCCCAAGAGCCATTTGATCTACAGACGTAAGGTCTTTTCTCCTTAGCATTAAGATGTGTTCAAGCTCTCTGGTGCCATGTATGTATCATGATGCAGGTGACCCAAGATCCCTTTCATGCGCTGCAACCCTGCCCAGGTAGGCACGTTCACGCTCATGCTCACAGGAAGAACCTGAAGCTACGGCCACGAGAAGAAAAATAGTGACAATGCCACACAAAAAAGCAGGCAAAAATTAAACCTGTTGTCATGGCAGAAAACCTGCCTCTACATCCTCTCGGACATCTCTAGGTATCCTCTGATGCTTTTTTTCAAATACTGATTCAGACTGTGCAGGAATGAATCTTCCAAGCTAACCACATCTGGCTGAAATTTAGCACCAAAGCTAAATGAATCAGCTGTCAGCGGGAGCAGACAGAAATGAACTATTGCTCCACTCGACTGAACTTTTCTACAACCATTCTCTATTTTCATGGTTTTGTAGAAAGGACAGCTCATGAAATCACTGCCAAAACCACAATGACTTAGATAATCCATATATTTACACAGGCCATTCTGTCCTCCTCCCTCTGCTACCACAGTGGATCCATCACTACATCACTACAAAAGATATTTGCAACAATTTACAAGATTCTGTCGAATCTGAAGCTACATAGTGATCGCTTTCATTTTAGATGGTAACAATGCTCAAAACAACATGAGCCCAAGAAATGCACTCCAGTCATGTGAAACATAGCTGAAAAGACTTTAACGTGTTTCTTGTTCAACAAAGGACTCTGCAGTACATCTGCATCGTCCCCAGTGGTGCTAGTTTTTGTCATTATGCAAAAGTACTGTTTAAAGGATGGGGAAACCTGCAGTCAGCTGAGACTGAAGAAGCCACCTGAGTCAATGACCAGACGTTTGTCCCACTGAAAACGTCCATATGAACAGAATCAATTGGGGGGGGGGGGGGGGGGGGGGGGTCCTCACCTGGATGACTGAGCATGCATCACGTCATTCTCAGTCATCATTTCTTTATCTAATCTCGAGATACGTCATCAAAACCAGAAACGTTGCGTTTCACTTGCAGTCCAGCAAACAAAGTAAATGAGACGACAGTTGATCACACAGTGAGAGCCTAAATAGCCCCTAATTCAAGAGCACTTTAGTTTCCAGTGTGCCCCGTCTTGTCTCTGCACCCTATTGGACCATCTGAGAAAGCAACACAAACTGATAAAATCTCAAGGATCGCTGCATAACCAGTGGGCCTCCTGTTTGTGCATCTAGACCAGCATGAGGATGAGTTCACACTAGAGCTGGGCGATAGAACGATAACGATATGTATCGCGATATAACTTTTACTCGATAGAGAAATTAAGCTATCGCGATAGACCTCGCCGCTCTTTTTTTTTTTTTTTTTTTTTTTTTAAGAGGACAAAAGGTCAGCCAATCTAAACTAAGTAGCGCAGAGCCGAACCAATCACAGCCGCAGCGTCACGTCGCGTGACTTGTTACATACAGCACAAGTGCCAAGCCGCACGTGTGTTTGTTTGGGAAGCAGCCAGCGGGTAATGGAGCCAGCGCGTAATGGAGGAAATGAGTGTGCCGACTAGAAAAATCAACCGAGCGTGACCGAAGGTTACAGAAGAGAAAACAGATGATGGTTCCAACGCCGGAGAGATTGTCGAACGGAAGAGCCATAGAAGTTCCGTAGTGTGAAGGTATTTCGGCTATTTCAAGTCTGACAAAAAACAGAGTAGCGTGCACTATAAATTGTGCCGAAAGCAAGTCTGGAAATACAATAAACTGGTGCATGCGTCACACTGTGCGCCACGTTATTGTTTCGGTGAAATGAATTTCTACAATACTGTTACTGTTAATTCTACTCTCTGCAGTGTTTAAATGCTTACATATACACACAGTTACTGTCCCTCCACACATACGACTCTGTTCTGCTTCTATGCCCCAGCTTTGTTTACTTTTTCCCACCGAGGCTTCTAGACTTCTGATTGGCCAACATTTCTGCACGGTTAGGAATCTAGCGCCACCTGCTGCTTTGGCATGTTCATAGCAGCGTTTTCCTTCATTTCTGCCTTTATGTGTGGACGGGATTATTTTTAAAACGAAAACGGAAAATCTCCGTTTTCAAAAATACCCGTGTACGTGTGGACGTAGCCTCAGTCTCTGACTGGAAGCGCTAATTCGTCATTCGGCTTTTGTCAGACTAAAGTAACTGTTAAAACTGTTTGAAAAGCTCAGCTATACAACAAGGAGAGATTGAGAATTTCCTTTTAGTTCTCAGTTTATTTGATATTGACAAAAGTTAGTCAGTTTTGTCTGTTCTTCTGTAAAACAAACTAAGATTTATTTTTAGAATTAATATTTTGTTTCTAAGTGGAATTGACAATTTAGTCTGTTTCGTTTGTTCTATTTTGAAACTTAAACGCTTTAGCGGCTGCCTTTTGTGTAGTTTGCAATATTTGCCTTTATCTATCTGAAAAAGTCTCATGTTCCTTAAGTACATCTACCCTGTTGAACTTATTATGGGAAATAAATATTTAAATAAAAACAAGCTGCTGATTATTTCACATTTTACTTGTGAGCAACGGCACATTTAAATCTTACAAATATAGTTATTTGGCTGATATCGTGATAGATATCGTTATCGCCTGAAATGAAAAAAACATATCGTGATATGAAAAAATCTCATATCGCCCAGCTCTAGTTCACACCAAAGCAAAATCCAAAAAATACAGTTTAAAACACAGAAAAGTTCTTTGTCAAGTTACAAAGTAAGTCATTGCTAGAGCCCCAACACTGTGCCACAGTCTTGTAGTCCAGATGGTGGCCCCTCCGTTTTCAAGTGAATATTGGGAAGGCTGTAATGTTAACAAACTGAAATACGGAGAAAACCACGAAATTACGGCTTTCTGCTCCCAAAATAAATGGAGGGGACTGAAGTGCTATATATACACACTTCCCACTGCTGCAGCCATGCACAACAGACACTTTCTAGGCCACAACCAGTCGCGTTCACTGCGAAAAATACTAGCTCTGCTACTAATTATAACCTCCAGTAGAAAGGTGTCGGTGCTGGGACTTGTAACCAAAAGCATGCTGAAAATATTCATCTGGCAACAGCTGGGCAAGTTAGGACGTGCTGCTGTTCAGAGCCGAGGGAAGGTACGCGTATGACCATCACCGAGGGATGAGCGGTGAGGATGAGGCAGGGCTGGGTGTTTCCCAAGCCATTATTACAGAGACTAACCAGGTTCATATTACAAATGATCAAAGTAAGCAGAGATTAATATGAGCTAATAATCCTTTAAATGTCTTGCAGAACAAACCAGACTTCTTGCATAATTCATAATTTATTTAGGCACAAAATCACTACACTAAATTAATTCAATTAACCTGAAAACCAATTATAGGATCTATCCAACAGTTAACCAGGCAAGGAAGCTCAGGTCTGATCCATTTAGGAATTCTCCATGAGCTCAAGCTCGGCACTGTAAGCTGTGAGAACAAACAGCGGCTGCACAATAGCCGTCAGACACTTAGATAACAGTTACAGGGCTAATGACCTCACTGATAAGGAGATTGAGTCAGGCTACATACAGCGGGGACGGCCACTTGTTCTGACGAGGATGCGAGACAACCCCAGGTGATCGCCGGCACCGAATCTCTCAACATGCTGATAACCGCAGGCTGCACAGTGCCGGACGTAGCGTGGAGTACCACCAGGTACTGCTCCACCTCCACACACCTGCAGTGGGTGCGCACAGGCTGAGGGTCACGTTCCTGTCTCCCATCATCCTTTTACTGCTGGGTGGACTCATCAATGTGAGAGAAACAACCTGGGTTTCTAATGGAGAACGAGGCCACTGACAGAAGAAGCCGACTTTATTTGGAAAAGCAGAGGAAACACAGATAAAGCGGATGTTGCTGATACCGCCCATAGAAAGCTATTCAAGTCTATTGGAAACCATTAGACCTCGTCACACGTGAGGGACTTTCAAATCTATGAAATATTTGAAATTTTAAAACAAAGCAAAGCCTCCATCAAGGATCTGTGGTTACGGCCAGCTTACTGTCTGCTCAACACCCCAACCAAAGGGCAACTGTTCAGTTACTTAGAGTCTGTCTTTACAAAAGCCTATAAAAGTCTTTCTTCTTCTTCAGCATATAAACGTTTACAAGCATCAAGTCAGAAGAATGCTCGCTTCAAGTTAAATGGTTCGGAGAAATAGAACAGCCTGTTTCGCGAATGCCTAAGCCAAGGCCCAGCATTAAATAAATAAGGATTATTTTAAACCTGAAAAGATGAAAGTCCCAGAATCATACTCAAAATATGGAGTTGAAAAAACAATGTAAAAATAGTGTCAGTTTAATTGAACCAAATGGCCAACAATAAAGTTTTGTGATTTTACAGAGACTCTAATGTACTAATGAGTCCAAACGAACTTTTGTCCCAAGGAACTGCTGAGCTTGTGAGAACGGTTTGGATGGGGAGAGGATATGACTGCTGTAGGGATGAGGACAAAGTATTTAAACTGTCCAACAGTATCAGGAGGGAAAAACCTCACGGATTTCACAGTTGCTTGCTACAAACGCTACACACTCTTTCTAATAAAAGCCCAAGCTGAGAAATATTTGATATACATGACGTTTCCTTCTAATAAACATGTGTCGCCTTTAAAATCTGTCCAATCAATGAACAGGAAGGAAAAATGAGTGAAGCACCTAATTGGTCTTGTTTTAACTGCACGAGGGGAGAAAAAAATGGATTTGGGGTGATGCCCAATTGTTTTGTCTGTATGCTGACCTTCAGCAGAGGGAGGAAACGGTGTGAGGCAGCTGTCTATATATAGAGGTGAACAACAGAGACGACTCAGTGGAAAACAATTGAGATGACAATCAGTTCGACCGCAGGATTTCCACCAGAGGCTTCTCAGGAGAGGGACGGCGCAGGACGGCGTGGTGGGCTGTGGGCTCGTCAAACCACAAAGAATTCATTTTAATGTTTGGGGCAATTTTAAGACGTCTATTTACAGTCAGTCTCTCGGTTGTGTGCATTACAGGTCACAAACCCATTCTCACACACTTATCCACAAAACCACCAAATCACTGTGTGTGGAACAAACAGGCTTATGAGACACTGGGTAACCAGACTGCCCAGCATTGCACAGACGCTTTGTTTTATCATCGAGAATTCGCCCAGACAACAAATCAGCTGCACGCAAGCTCCACCGGCCTGAATGACCGCCATTCAGGTGCAAGATGGAGAATTGTGCTGACGAGCTGCTGACATTATTTGACTCATGCGTCTCCGAAGGCAGGAGGTCAGAACAACGAGTGCGAGAGACATAAATGCATAAAGCAGTGTAGATATTAAAGACAGGCCTAAAAATAGGCAGGTCACTGTCAAATTCGCCACCACGCTACGAGCCAAGGTCAACACTTGATCAGTGTCAGCAAGCAGCACGGAGGCACAAAGAACGACAACTACAACCGATACGAGCCAGCTCTGTGGGCTCCCCTAATCTATTTCAACTATTTCAATTTGTCCTCATTGCTCGTGCTCTCATCATCGTCGCCTAATTTGTCACATTCCCCCCTCTCATTATCCAGTTACGAAGATTGAGCCGAAATACCACAAATTGCAAGACTGAATGCTTATGTGTCCCAGAGTGGTCTGACTAAGCACACACGACTGACAGCATCCATCGTTTGGAAACGGGGGGGGGAAAGCCGATCGAGGAACTTTAACACATACCATCACGGACAAACGAGCTACAGTGAGATGTTCAGTGAATCCACTGAGTCATGTGTGGGTGGGAGTATTAATGTATGGGACAAGGAGCGGGTGAATAAGAGAAATTCAGCATTACTCGTAGCTCACTGAGTGCAGTGTGTTATCATGCCGATCAAACTACAGCACAATTAGCTCGATTACTGTTTTTGACCGTTATCCACCAGCTGCATTCCTTGGCTACAGTAGAGAAGATGCTGATGTGCGATATGATGCATATATGTGCAACATAATGCTTATTAATTTCCACTGTTTGGCTATGCGCCTCTATACTTTTATAAGTCTGTATAATTTTCTTTAACTCTCATTTCCAGCTCCAGTAGAGTCGAATCCTGGACTCTACTGGAGTAGTTTTGTATCCTGGCAGTTAAAAAGAATCCTTTATCTTATACTGGACCTTGGTGCAACCCCTCAGTAGGGCTGGGCCATATCATACCGTTCACGGTAATACCGGTACAATGTTAGCCAACGATAAGAAAATGAAATATTGCGATAGAATATGGGTAAAACGCGCATGCGCAGTGCCTTTGTTTTCATACGCACATGGCAAAAAATCACGGCGGCGACAGAGAATGAGAAGGGAGAAAGCGGATCGTTGAGTGACACAGATGAACCAGAACTGGTTTGTAAAAATGCTGCAGTGATGTGGAACTGGTTTGGCTTTTGTCCGTTAGATACACAACAAAGCACTATTTTTGGTAGAGCATGCCAGCGGGCCGTCGTTATTACCGTGTTTGTCAGAATAAGGTGCTCTTAAATCTGGGAGTAATCTGGGTCCTAAACTCCGCCCCTTCAGGTCCCAAAGTCAAACGAACACTACGACATCACTGAGAGTTAAACTGTCTAAATTCTTTCATCTTTACTAAAGTGATCAGCGTTGCTGCTTTACCAGGTGTAACAATTAAGTTTAACATCCAGGCATCCATGAAAACAGAATTTATTACACTTAACGGAGTTAGAAGTTAGCAGGAAGTTAGCTCGCTAGTTTCCTAAGCATGATATACCATGTTCTGACTGAGAGGTTTCTGAAGCATTCAAGCGTACAGCTCTGCCAACACTTCCAACATGAATGAAGACAGGAAACTAAATAGTGACGTTTGTAGGGTTACTGAAGTTGGGCTAGCTGGTATATAATGATGTGCTACGTGATTGCTAGCGACACAGCTATGTTAGCATAACATAAACACAGTGAAGCTGGAGGACGAACACTAACACTTTCCCACTAGATAAAAGTTAGCGTGAGGGTTCCTGATGGTCAGGAACAAATGCAATCGCATGGCAGGATGCTGTAAACGGACCAAACTTCAGTCAGGAGAACAACTGAGATAATCCATCCTAGGGCTGCTCAATTAATCGAATTTTAATCACGATTACGATCTGGGCTTTCAACGATCATTAAAAATGACTGAGCCGATTATTAGCCCCTCCCTCATTTATCCGCGACACCTTAAAGGCCGGTCCGTGAAAATATTGTCGGGCATAAACCGTCCGTGGCGCAAAAAAGGTTGGAGACCGCTGATTAAGAGGACCCGAGGGAAGCTCGGAAAGCTAAGCAGAAGTTATTTGGAGAGGAGAGAGTGACTGCTGTTGGTTGAAAAGAGTTTTAAAAAAAAAAAAAAAAACTTCAGTGGTGTTGCACACTATTTTATATTATTTTTTAAAGTCATTGTTAACCCTTTAAAGCCGGTCAGAGCAGCACGCTCCGTGTTGTGTAACTATTTTTAAATCCCTGTAGAACCTGAACCGTGTAAGCTAGCGCAATAATTTGTTTTGCATATGAAACCGGAGGAGTTGTACTTACATCTGATGCCATCAGCTTGTCCTCGGTCACGGTTTCCTTCCGCATAAAGCTTTGCAAAAATTGCATAAAAAGCGCTTGCAGGAACAAAAACATAATATTCCAGAAACACGCTTTGCCGTTCCTATCAGCTGTTCGTAACACTTCCCACAGTGAAATGATGCACCTGCTGTTTTCTTTGCAAATTTGCATCATAGGATTGTTTTGTTTTTCCTGCAGTATATAAAAATTGCTGTATCTCCAAAATAAAACTATGAAGACACACAAAATAAATTTCCTGTGGTGGGAAACTATTTTTTGCAACTTTATTGTATTTAAAGTTTTGAGGGATAAACCTCTTAAACTTCTCCAAGTAGAAATATATGTAAACAAAACAAAAGCGATTTTCAATTTTTTTTGTAGTTTATTGCACTTTTTTGCAATTTATGTAATTACTATGCACTTAATGCATACATATTATTAAAATATGGGCTATAACAGTTGTATTGATGTATAGCAACTTGAAATGCTCCCACAAATGGCACTACAGCATGTAAAAAAAATAAATAAAAATAATATAAGCTCTGGTGGACTTGGTTCTATAGTAGGTCTTAAAGGGTTAAATAAATATCGTCAAATAATCGTGATCTCAATTTCAGTGAAAATAATCGTGATTATCATTTTTGCCATAATCGAGCAGCCCTAATCCATCCACAATACAAGGTTAGTCATTAATATACTGCAACAACATGGGAATAGAGCAGCTGATAGAGAATTCAACATTAATGAATCAATGGTACAGAAGTGGAGGAAGCAAGAAGAATGAGTTTAATAAAGTTTGATTTATCTGACTGCTTTGTTTCGCTTAATGTGTCTCATAATCCTGTGCACCTTATGGTCCGAAAAATACATATTTGACTTTTTTATTTGGCACACTGCAGTTTAATGTTGCAAAGCACCTCTTTTTAACTTCAGTGAATATTATACATGGTTATGCTCAGGATATGTCAGCACATTTCTACTGGAAATGCCTTTTGGTTAAACTTTCAGCAAGGAATTTGCATATGCACTGTTAAATGTTTATATAACTTTAATGCACATAAAAAACAGCTGCCTGTTTAAGTGAAAATCAGTGGGTGGAGCCCTGCTCTACCCTCAGTTCATCAAAGTTATTTTAATCCAGCTTTGTTCTGATTGGCTGCCCCTCCTAACCAGAACATTTGATGTCTTAGTAACATCATACAGAACAAAGAATTAAAAAACAAACAAACCTTTGAAACGCGCCTAAGGATCGCAGTAATTACCTGCACGTACACCAACTTCATTATCTGAAAATGTGGTCATATTTATTATAAGCATCCACCACTGTAATAGTACCTAATAGAAAAAATCCCTATTAAAATCAGTTACTTTGAAAACAGCAAGGAGTGGATAAAAATGTCGCTACATTTCTCAGCAACTGTGGGATTTCATAGCCTGGCTGTAAGCGGCTGCAGCACTGTTCTAACACTCTTGCTAATTTGGCCCCTGGTGTGTTCAGTCCTTATTTAGTCTGAGCAAATTCAGAGGGCAAATACCAATCCTCTCTCTTTGGCATGAAGTCCCCTTTTACAAATATGACAGCATGCAATAAAGGATCAAAGTGTGTGCTTTAGCAGGGATGCAGCTCGGCTCCGTCCTGTCAAGATGCTGAAGGTTGTCTACATTGTCAGCTTCTACACATGTGGTGCTTTATGCACTTCATGTTAAGGTAAAGTGTACAAACATATCCTGAGAAAGAGAGGAGTATGAACAAATATGCACAGCGCGTAGCACTGCTGCCCTGCACAGACACAAGCAAAGCCAGCAGTCTCTGTCACCAGGCAAAGCTGGGATGCAGCAGTCTGGGGGGGAGGAAAGAGCAAACAGGGCGAGAAACAGGAGGTGAGGAAAAGAGGAGAGGATACTGAGGCAAAGGGAATATTGTGCTGTAAAAGTGTGGAGCACTGGACTGAATAAAGCAGTGAAAGAAAGTGAGAGCTGACAGAGAGAGGGGAGCAGAGCGAATGTGCGAGTGGTGCTGGTGGACAAAAAGCCAGACCTGGCTTCATCGAAACAGCTGCCGCTCTCCCCAACGTTGCACCTCAGCTCCAAATTCCACAGGCAGCCCGGCCGTGAGGGGCTGGGGCCTGAGTCAGCGCTTTTTACACAGAGCTGAGCCCTCTGCTCAAAGCAGCCGGGGGACAACAGAGTCCTGCAGCAGCCACGTTAGTCAAAGGTGCTGCACTCGAACCATCAACTGATTTCATTTGGTTTTTCATGAAATAACCAACGAAAAGCTTTTTAAACTCCAATTATTGCATCAAAATTACATTTTCAGCTACTAATGCTGTAGTACCATTACATAAAAGGTAAATAGCCTGTATTTGTGTAGCGCTTTACTTAGACCCCAAGGACCCCAAAGCACTTTACACTACATTCAGTCGTCCATCCATTCACACACACTCACACACGTAAAATTAAATAATGCTGCAAACGATGCATCAAAGTCAAAGGTACTGACAACAATAGTAAAAATTGGGGCTTGACGATATTTAAAATGATCAAGCTAACCCCTGACAGTGTTTACATCACAAGTCAGAGACAGCCTCCACATTATCCACGCAGCGGGGGGTTCCACGACATCGACTGGTGGCCATATCAAGAGCCACGCCGGGTTGTAACACAGCAGCAGAGCAAAATAAAAACTACACTAGCAATACCTCAGGGACGACTGAAAACTAGTCCGCAGCGTCACCGAAACACAACTTGTGACGTGCAGTGGCGGGACTCTCGTCATGGCACTGATTGCCTAATTGTTCCTCCTGCCACAGCTGGTGCAATAACCAATAAATAACATCCCAATAACTGAAGAAAAAAAAACATATCACATGCCTGAGTTTGGATGCCCATCTGGTTGGAATGAATTCTTACTGGGACGCGACAAATGCCGATGTTACGTTACATCCAAACTACGAGATAATAGGAAATATAAATTAGGAACACGTTCCCATTAGCAGAGCCAATGTCAAATAAACTCTTAAGAAGAAAGAATCGTTTCCCTGCTGGCAGCTAGTTCAAGCCTGGACAAGCAGAGGCTCTTGGCATCTGCCTGTACCAGGATGAGATTTTAGGCCAAATCGTCTGGCTCCTCGTCTGGATGTCAGAGAAAGATTCTGTACAAGGAGGAAAAAACAAAGGTCCAGGGAAGATCATACGCTGCAATTTTCTCCCATGTTTGTGAACTAGTAAGCAGTGACAAGGCAGCTGAGGTTAAACTAAGAGGTGTTTCTATGGTGTATTGATAGTCATGTGCTTTTGTGCTGAGGTGTTTTTTCTGTTATCAAACTGTTCTCCCACCAGGAGCTCAGTCTGAGTGGAGTTTTTTTTCTCCTCTTACCTCATGTAGTGTATTTTCGTTGTTTTTCCTGTCAGCCTACCTTTCTGACATGTCTCCCCAATGTGATGTTTGTGTAAAGTTGGTCAGAAGGTTCCTTTGTGAGTGCGCATGCGCCATTAGCGTGCTGCCTGCTGTAACCCCTAATTTCCCTCGGGATGAATAAAGTATTCTGATTCTGATTTTGACCTGAGGTCTGAGGCAGTGGAGGGTCAAGCTGCTGGCACATCAGCCAGCTGACAGGAACATGTGGGTTTAAAAGAACAACAACGAAGAACGATGATTTTAGGCTACTTGCACCTCAGAGTTGAACTTTTCCCTCTTTGAGAATCCGACCATGCTGAATACGTATACAGAAGAACACCAACACCTTCCTTAAATATTACATAAATCATACAACACAGTGTACAAACAGTTTGAGCTGGACTGAGCAGAAAATGCATTGAGGCCAAACTGTGGCTATTGTGCATCGACTTTATGGTGGTTAAAGGTGACGTTTTCTCCAGAAGGTTTCACATCAAAGGTCTATCACAGCACAGAAGAACAGCAGTGTCGTTCGAGTGCACTGAACAACATCCACAGTTAATGTAAGACATGAAGAGACTTTCAAAATCCTTCACATAAACACTCCGTGTGGTTTTAATGAACTAGTCTTTGAAATGCGCCTCTCTAAGACCTTTTTTCCAATATCACTGCAAAATGGTTTTGTTTCCTCAGTAAGGCCGGTGACACAATTCCAGTTCAGTGAGTGAGTATGGGAAAAGACAAAACTATGCAAGCGAGCGCCTTCGCCAGCTGGCGATGGGACCGTCTCAGCTGAATGGGCTGAAAGGGGGCGAGCAGTTTTCCCCAAATTCATCCTTTGACGACATTTAAATAAAAAAACAAAGAAAAAGGGGAACACACTGTTGGTCAGTGTGTGGCGTTGATGAGTGTGACTGCTGTCCGCTCGGTAAGTCTCGCTGTTGCTGACTAATTGCTCCTCTGAGATTAAGAGTCATTACAGGAGGAGACCAACTTGTTCCCCTCAGCATGCACAGAATAACAATAAAGCATCGAGTCACACTGAAGTCTCAACAAACTCCTCTCAGCTTCAAACTGGCAGCAATTACTTAAGTAAAAGCCCTGAATGAGGTTATCTGAGCACTATGTACCAAGTATAAGACGCGATTCCTAAAAAGATGGAAATGATGACTTATTTTGTGCTAATGCAAGAAAGGCTGCACTCCAGGTCCAGCAGGAAAAGAAACATGATGAGCCAAAAGCCGAACAGCTTCATTTTCATTTAGTCTGCAAACACTGGCTGCAGTGATGGACAGACAGCTGAATGGGGAGGTCAGCCAAAGCCAACTAGCAGCCACTGTGAGGGGAGGAACAGAAGAAAGGAAAAGATGTGAAAATGAGGAGAAATGAAGGAGGAGAAAAGTGGAAAAAGGAGAGAGAAGGGCAGGGGGGGAGCATGTGCAGTCAGACCCCGGGGATCCTGAGAGGCGGGCTGATAAGCTCCATGCCCGTCCTCTGGGAAGCCTTCCCCTGCCACTCTCTGATGACACAACTACCAACAGGCATTTCTCTGCCTACAACGCTCCCAACAGATTAACCAAGTGTTTCAAAGGCCAACTGTGAATATGCTGAAAATGTACAATTTCACATGTGTTACCCTGGTGAATTCCCCCAGAGTGGACTCCAAATGAAAACAAAAGCCAGCTTTGCTATCACAGGTAAGGTGAATCTCCCCATTAATGAAACGGATAAAGTTAAAGCAAGACATCAGTTAGCAATGAAATGTAAATGTTACGGAGCTCCTCTGATGACATGGTCCAAAATACTATTTCGAGGGCACGAAATGCTAATTTGTGGGCACGAAACACTTGACCGATAACCGTGATCCTTCCCAGGCCCTTGCAGTTGGTTGACAATAAAATCTATCCCGGCGTCCAGGTCGTGCTTACGTCTGTAAGCTGGGCTCGCAGTATCCTGTTTAAATGCCTCTCCGTAATAATGGTTCCTTGCATTGCAGATTTTTCAAAATGCATTTGTAGCTCATCCCCAGCCTAAAATAAAACCCAATCATACCGTCTCTGTCCACGGTGTGTAGGTTTAGCCTACTCTCATGCTTATGTCTCTACACAGCAGTCCAGGAATTGTATCAATATGATGTGTGCACGTTATCTATTTCGTTGCCACGTTATACCCAATTCGTGCCCTCAAACTAGCATTTCGTGGCCACAAATAAGTATTTCAAGGGCACGAAATAGTATTTTGTGGCTGCAATTTATTTATTTTTTTGGACCATGTCATCAGAGGGGCTCTGTAAAATGTAGAACTTCCACTCGCCAAAAATGGCAGAAATGACATCACTATGACATGATGACGATTTAACATTTTGTTAGCTTTGCTTAATCTAACCAAAGTCAGGAACAATATTCAGTAGACAGAACAGGAATCTTGGACCTCCTGTGCATACAACAGACCCGGCTGACGTTAAGCTAACTGGTTGGAGGAGGTGCTTTCGAGTTACCCAAGAATGATCTGAAAATGTAACTTTCAGCAGCAGAGCAAATTTAGCTGCGTATACAAAGCTGCCATGTTTCAGGCGCAAGGGAATTCTGTTTTTGAACTGCTCCACATTTAATTCAGACGAGGAGTAAATTAAACGTGGAGAACAAGGATACGTGGTCTAAGAAAGGGTAAGCGGTTTCCCCTTTGGGTCCAAAAACTAAGCTGCAGACAGCAGGACAGGGCAGGCCTCTCCATCATCTGTCCTTTCCAGACACGTGCTGGCATTTGTGATCACGTGAAAAAGTGACAGAAACACTAAGAGCTGATGAGAGCGAGCAAACAGGCATGTCGCTGTGAAAAAGGAATTCAGCAGAAAGGAAATAAACAGCGTGACCTTGCTGCGTCCAAAACACCAAAACGAGCCACAGAGCACACAATGACACAATGCGATACAGATGTCCCCGCTTCCTCGTATGACATCATGTACCCGCTGGGTCCGGAGCACCTCACCGAACGGTTGTGGTTCCTTCCTGTTCACTGTGCCTGCCAAAGCCACCGGGCAGCCAGACAGGAAACGGCAGAACAGCTGCTGATCGAGGCCAAACACGATTTTAATATCTGACACAAACACTGACATTTGATACAGATTAGGGAACTTGAGTTATAAAATGCATTTTCTCCACATCACTCCTGTTTGAGGGTCAAATATTTTCTCACCCAATTACAATTTATCTCAAATTCTTCTTCAGCAACCTTTTCTGTTACTTCGTTTATTGATTCTTCATAATGTCAAAGACCCAAACCCAGATCGTCTGCACACAATAAATCACTGCTCTGTCTTTACGATCCACCACGCAGGTGATGGATCGTAAAGTAAAATAAAAACGTACATTTCCTGTGCGTGAATAAGGCCAGCTACTGCAGCACAGCTGGAACAGCAGCTTGCAATAGCTTAGTTTATGTTGCTCTGTAGAAACCTCCAGGCCTAAAAATGAAGTGCTGAAAACTGCAATCCCTCAATTGGCCACCAGAGGCAGTCTCCACAACCGTAGTTTCCCGTGTTAAAACGACACCTCTTAGCCCAAATACCCATTTTGCACACAAACTAGTTTCAGTCTCAAAAGCTAATTTCCTGCTTCATGAAAACTGTACAGAGGATGATTCTCTTTATTGCATCACTGTGGTCTCTCATTTTGAATGCTGCTAATCCAAGTCACCGAACTAGCTTTGCCAACCAAGTTCATCCTAATGGACAGTGATTACTTTCCAAAGTACTTCTACCAGCTCTGCACGGGTCTGTGAGGGGGCGTGAGGACTGTACTGTTACTTATCATTTAATAAACAAACTGTGACTCAAGTAAATGAAGCCTCAGTTAACAAAATGTAGGGCAGAACAAATCCTGGCCTTGTTTATACCTTAGTAATAAGCTGATAACTCAGCACTCCCTCCTCTTATCTATATATGGTCACTCCTGACTGAGGGGAAAAACCCCAGGATGAGTTGGCCTTTATGCGCGACTCCAACTCGACGCTGATCTTTAATGCAGAGGTTGCAGTCTGAGCATGTTTGGTCCCAACCTGCAGCGGTGGAAGGGACCGAGTGTATAAACGCAGAGGCTTAGAAAGTGTTGTGAACATGGTTGTTTTTGGTGTGGTGGACACAACTTTAAACTATGTGATCCAAAAATTCTTCTTTGGAAGCAGCGTGATTTAAGTGGCGGCTCTTTCTTTAACAGCGGAAAAACAGGGAAGAACTCAGGTCTGTGCACTATGAGATAGCCTAGTTAGGCAAAAAAAAACCACAATAATAAGAGAGTGTGTGTGTGTGTGTGTGTGTACGCCTCCACTGCGAGCAGTGTGTGTTACACGCTGCCAAAGCCTTGCAGGGTGGAGCACACATCAGCTGCAGCTGAACAGCTGGCCACTGCAGGCTAACATCGAGTCTGGACTGAGAAAAGGTCAGGAAGCCTCCACAGTGTTTGCCAACTGTGGCCTGGCAATGCCGCCCACTCTCATTCAGCTGCCAGCCAAACCGGGGAGTGAGACTGGTGCTAAACACAAAGGAGGCGACGATGGGAGAAAAAGATCGAGCGCGCGGTGAGATTGGAAAGATCACCATCATGGGTGGGTTGGCGCCTGCCTACGTAAGCCACAGATCAATGTGAAACTAAACTGATCCGTTATTCATCTCCTGCTTGCTCCATGAAAAAGACCGTAGGTGTAGCTCAGCTGCTGAGAAAGAAGAGGAGGAGCGTTTTCTTCAAGTTAACTCTTAATCAGCTTAATCAGAAATATTTCAGCGTAATTAATTTAAAATAAGTGTGGGTGAAGAGTTGCTGGCTCAGACCGAGTTTCAGCTTCAAGTGAATAAACACACGCGCAGGCCTGAGCTGCTAGACCCAGGAAATGCTGCGATATGCAGCGTGCTTTCCCGTGTTCCCGGTGGCTGCAGGTCATGTTGGGGTCTCCATTTCAGTTGGAATGAGGTCACCCAACAAGACGAAAAGCAAACCCATTCCACGTGTTTGTCCTCTTCTTCGCTTCATAAACATCGTTGGGAAGAAAGGGGAACACTGCTGCACCTTTGTCACGGCTGTGCTGCATTAGCAAAAAGGCGCGCAGGCGCTGCAGCGTGGCTACAAAGGGCAGCTGCGAAGGTGCAGCCTCTGTGTGCCGCACAAAGGCCGAGTGCTCACAGGCTGAGGGGGTCTTAGGTTTCACTGGGCCCATCTTGAACCATTTTTCTGCATGTAGGATTAAACCGTGTTTTGAGTACGTGTTAACACCATCTTTCTGTTCCAGTCTGTTTCCTATAGAGACTCCTGTTGGTCACGTGCACTTTGGCTCCTCTGCTGAAGTACAAATAAGGAGCTATAACAGCACTGTGTCACTACTCTGGTTAGCATTTAGCTAATAAGTGTCCAAATCCTGAGAACCGCACTACATGTGCAGCAGGTGTGCTTTTTTCCTTTGACCCTGTGGCTGGGTTTTCTGCCAAGAAGAAGAAAAACATGGGAGTGGTGGCGCTCACAAAACTTTTGAGGACAAGACGAGACTTGACCTCAGTGCTACTATACTTTTTGTGTGCAGCTATGCCACAGAGGTGTGGTCTGCTGCCGTGGACGCGCGTTATCACAGGGCTAAAACCTTACACGCAGATTCCTTCCACCGAGAGGGAAGAACTATTGTCTGGACTGGCTCACTGTTACGCCGCTGTTTTTAACTACAAAAGCTGAACTGAATCACTTTCACTGGTCCATCTTGTCCATAATAAAAGACCATCTGGGAGGCAGTTTATAATGGTTTCTTCTTGGCCCTGAGCTCTTCACTGAATAACTCTTAAAAATATAAATATAGTTAAAGACTGAAAGGTGTCATTCATTGATGTGGTCACGCAGCAGCCCTTTGGATTTCATAAGGATGAGCTGATTCAACACCAACACAGTTCAAATATGGCAAATCATGTAGATGCAGCAATGATCTAGCCGACTGTTATTATTCCCGTACCACCACTCGGATAAAACACCTCCAGTTCAGCTAGTCTGGCACGCTTCAAGCCCCAGTTTGAACGGTTACGGGCTGTGAGGAAATCATAATTGACACAAAAACCACCAACGCGCTGACCAGACCAAGTCTTATTGTGGGAAACACTGAAACCTGAGCTGCTGAAATGTTGAGTGAAATTAACCAGCAGCAGCTGTGAAGTACATATGAAATATGACACAAATGTAAGAAACGTGATTATTTGCTGTCCTAGTGCGTCCAGCAGCAGGGTGTTTCTTCTGGTTCAGAAAAGCCTTTGGGCAGTAACACTGCAAATAAGCTGAACCTGTCAGTGCTGCAAATCTGTTACTTCTGATCATCTCAGACACAAAATGTCCAAACTAACATTTTAACCCCAAATTCACAAAAATAGTTACAGAAATTATTTTGTTACAGCGCTCGACGCCTTCGGCTCTGGACAGCACATGATTGGGGAAATGTTAGTTATTCTATGCAGGAAAAGAATCCCTGAGTATCGCGCTACATGTTTAATTGTTTATATATCAGAGCTGCAGATGAGCACGACAGGCAGATAAGGGATACATCCTGGACATCTGTCTGGACAGGATTTCCCTAGCCGTTTACCACTGGGGCAAACTGGTTTGACCAAAGTCCACAATGTCTTCTGCAGTCACACACTGGCATATTTACAGTGCTCGTCAGTCGTTTACATACAAGTCATCATACCGCGAATAGTGTCGGATCTCATCTGATCCACGCAGGCTCAAATATAAGAGCCTGGGAACCACCGAGGCTCACCCGGGCCACGAACTGGAAACCGTCCACAGTGAAGCAAGTTTCACATCAGCGTGGACTGACAGGGCGCCAACCAAGAAAGACGCCTCGGCTCCAAACTCAACACCTTCAAGCTCAACTGAAATTTTCAGCTCAGATGTCTTCTGGAAAAAAAGAAAACGTTTTATAGACGAGAGAGATGCTTGGACAACCACGTGTGAGGCCGCTGTCCCTTGCACTATGGTAATAGCCTTATTCTGCTACACTGCATAAAGTGGATGGAATCCAAATTTTTCAACTTCAACTGCTAGACACTGAAATCTGGACAAAGCTGGGTGTCCCAACAGGACGGCGATTCCAAATAAACAGCAAAACGAGTTTTGAAATGGTCAGCGCACGCTACCATTAAGCTTCTGGACTGGCCTTGCCAAGCCCTCGGTCTCACGCAAACTGAAAATTTGAAGACTACGCTTAAAAGCCAAGTCCATGCTAGGAAATCAACTTGTTTAAATTAAGCAATCCAGCAAGAATTGTGCCAGAAGATTGTTCACAAGTCCAAATAATTCTTATTTATATACTTAGCCTGGTGCACAACCGACCAGTGTCTGAAACCAGCCATTTTATCTGCTTTTTCCATCCCTTTAGTCCAGCGGTCTCCAACCTTTTTTGCGCCACGGACCGGTTTATGCCCGACAATATTTTCACGGACCGGCCTTTAAGGTGTCGCGGATAAATACAACAAAATAAAACTAGTACCGGTACCGAAAAAAACAAGATTTATTCATAACACACGTGAAAAGACCCAGGAAAACAGAGTTAACGATAAAAACGATAACAAAATAACGCTGAAAACGATAAAAACCCTGAAAACCACACATTTCACACCTGAGCCTCAACTCTCGCGGCCCGGTACCAAACGACTCACGGACCGGTACCGGTACGAGGCCCGGGTCCGCTGCTTTAGCTGATTGGATGCCACTTGCAAACAGAAGGATGGAACTGCACGTGGGTAGATATTCTCTGCCAACGACAGCGCTGCATGACAGAACCATGTAAGGTCATATCTTCTCTGAGTGACATCCTTCAGAGCCCAGAGTAGAACAACTGCCGGGTCCACCGTGGTAACTGTACGTGTGCGGCAGAGGATGAGAACAATCTTAAGAGCTACCTTTGAATGGATTTTGTTGAAAGGCCCTTTTTAATTAGAACTTTACAATTAAGGCACATTTCTATTCTGGAAAGGACACCGTAGCTTTGTTTGAGCAGCCATTTCAACTTACATTATTAAAATGCATAAATTTGGAGGATTCAATATCAGTGCCTTTGGAGTGGTAAATAACAAGCAGCAACACGGGACCTCCAGGCAATTATGACAGCTTGAATCTGCATGTTGTGTCTGCTAGAGCTCAGTTTCTAGTGACAACACAGGGAAATGTCACGATGAGGTCACCACTTGGCACTCAGGCGCCTCTCCTTAAAGGCTTGGGCTCACTGGCATTGTTGCAAAGCCAACTTGATGCAGCACATCAGCTGAGAACTAGCAAAGGGGGGCAACAACTGATTGTCCTAAAGGAAACATGTTTCAGCAGAGGCACAAAAGTACCTCGTCATCCTCATGCAGACTCCCCCAAAAAACATGAACAATGGCCAAATCCAGCCACTTCCAGCCTGCACAACTGCGTTTTTAGCACAGAATAGGTTGGCCAGATGGTGGCTGGTGGGGTAGATGAACTTAGCAGCCACAGGCAAAAGATTTAACACGTGTTTAACTGCCATCCTGTCTGTCTGTGACACAGTCACTCACTGACGGGCCAAACGGCTAGTCTGTCTGTAGAGGGGTTTTTTGTATTTTTAGAAACATAGACAAAAAGATTCCTGCAGATATGACACACAAGCGCTTTCCTTCTAATATGTCGCCTCATTGCCTTTTGTTTTAATCCACATTTCTGCTGTGAGGTCAATGATTTGCTCCTGCACTGCCACCCTTCTCTCAGGGCTGTAAAAGACAGCGCAGTCCAGGCAGCCAGGCATGCTCCGGCAGCTAGCTGGGCCTCTGCCCTACATAACAAAAAAAGGTGAGTCGCTCACATTCCTGCTTCATGCACAAACCAAACCCCAATGTCACACACACACACCTTCTCTTGTTGGTGTGTGTGGTCTTCCTGCTGTTCTCCCTTTCTCTAACCTTAGGGAGTCTTAAAGTTACAAAACAGCCAGAAAAAGGCAGAACCCCCCCCCCCCTCTGTAGAAACTAATCAAAGCATGGGCGTGTGCAAGTGATTTCTGTCTGATGGGACAACTCTACCCTTCACGTGCATACAAACCCAAGCAAACTGACATGCAAAGTAGCCGTGATGACAGGAAAGCCATCTACTTCACATTAAGTGCATTCCCACTGGAATACATGGCGGCCTGCAGGGGAGAGAACATCTTTATTGGACCCGTCCCGGAAGCATTTCAAATCCGAACAGGCCTGCTCACCAGCCGATACATCCTCTTTTATCATTGTCAGCTTGGTATTTTACAGCATCTCTGTTTTTGGTAATAAACTGGCACCTTCTGTTTTAATGTCTAACCCTCCAACATGCTTTTGTTTTTTTCCAAAACACATAAAACATTTAACTACAGGAGAATAAAGTGGCCTTGCTTGGCCCCTTCTCTCTTTAGTTTTTAGTGCGAGCCAGTGTGTTAAGAGGAGGCCAAAGTGAGCCCTGCTGCTTCTATAAAAGGAATGTGATGGGAGAAAGGGAGGGCCACTGCGCCAACAGTATTATTAGCTTGATCATCTTACCAAAGAAAGAAAGGGAAAATGGAGTAAATAAGAAGAATACATACCCCATTCCAAAAACTCCAGGACGTTTTTCTCCCTTCTGAGGGGGGAGTTGTTGCACTCATCATAGAGGCACACCAGGATATCCAGCAGCGTCTCCACACTCAGGCACTGGCCATTAGACTGAGCCGGCCCGTCCAGGATCAGCTTCTCCAGCTTCTTCAAACGCACCTCTCCCGACATGTTCTATTCCTTACTGTTGGCCTTTTGAAGCAATGGTGATGGATGGGGTTGGACGAGCAAACACCTCCTCGGCCTGGAAGTCAGCGCAGAGGGGGGCCTTGAAAAGTTCTCGCCACTGCACGTCTCGAAAAATAATCAAACTTTTGCGCGTTGAGGCCAAGCCGGTGCTAAATAAGCGATAAAATGCGCCTAATCATGACCTTCCTCTCGAGAGCCAGTATCTTGAAGCTGGGTGAGACGTGCAGCACTTCCCCATTTTTTAATACCTATCCCCCCAACCCCTCAAAGGGTGCATAAGAAAAGAAGTAAGCCTGTAACAGACCCTGGCTGCTCCGGGCCGGCTGATTTTGTTGGAATCGCAGCGTTAGCAGGCAGTTTTCTGCTCTCCTCTGGCGTTAAGAGAATATATATATATTTAAAATAACCTAGTCGAAGCCGTTCAGAACCTCTCCCTGAGTTGAGACAGATATTTGGGATTCTCCATTCTTGCAGCAATCCAAAAAATGCAAACCAGATCTGCAATGCTACAAAGCCCCAGCGCCCCTCCTCTGCTCCAGGAATGGAAGGGCGACAGCAGCTTAGCAGCCTGCTAGGTTAGCTGTTCAGCTAACCAGGGAGCTAACGTTAACGCTACTTTTCTCCGTTCCTTGATGCCACAACTTCCCCCTTTTCCCGGGAGTTGACATGTAACACGCAGCGTTAACACGTCTCAACCAAATGCCGTCTGTCTCTGACAATGTGTATATATATATATATTTTTTTTTTATCTAACTGCAAAATATCCCCTTGTTTTCACAACTCACTGCTGGGAGATATGTTCTTTAAATCCCAATCTTCGTCAACGTCTCTTTAGTTTCTTCACAGTTCAAACGCGATGGTTAGCCAAGAGTTCCAACCAGCCTGTAAGTTAGCCGTCAAAGGAGAAAAATGCGGCTCCTTTTTTTCTCTTATGAAGGTTGCAGAAAAGCTCGTTTCACGTCAGGGGGAAGCTGTATTCTCTAGCCTCGCTTATTCCAAATACGGGACACTGCCTAAATTCCCCCCCGTCCTTCCCTTTGCACCGCCGGTCGTTCGCTGCTTTGCCGTCTTTCCCCAGTCAGCTACCAGCGGCTCGATGCCAGAGGCTTTAAACTGAAAAGATAACCCACTATACACTGCTCTGGTGCGCTGCAGCACCGCGCTGCATTGTGGGAAAAGTGGCTCTGCTGGAAATTATGAATGGCTTACAAATAGCTCTCGTCAGAAACGTAATTATGAGTTATTGATAAATACGTACCTTCTTTTTTAACCATAGAAGATCCTTCTAGAAGTAAGTCTCTCCAGTATGCGACCAATCATCCGGACTAATGTTTCTGGGCTGTTATTTGGGGAATTATTTTTGAAATTTTATTAAATTACTTTAAGTAAAAAGTAAAATTATTAATTATCACGTTTTTAGTTAGGTTGTTGTTTTTTTCTTTGGACGTTATACTTCTACCACCGTGTTTGCTGTTGTGGATATCTCGCGGATATTTCAGTCTCGTCTTACCAGTTTGATTTGAACACGGTGTCCAAAAAAAAGGTTATCAGTCTGTGATGTTAGGTAACGCGTTTACAGTTTCCAACTTCCACGCATGCTCGTTAATCCGCCATGTTTCCCGTGTCTCGAGACGTCCTCTAGAGCTCGCGGCCTATCTACCACTGTTCTAACGTCTCTGGTCGCTGCTGCAGGCAAAATCCCAGATCATCATCATGGCGCCCGTCACAGCATCTGCTGTGCGAATGGGAGAGGCGGGGGGGTGTTGATGGGAGGGGGTGTTGTCAATATTGTGAATGGGAACTGCGGGCTGTGTGCTGGTGGCGTCTTTTTCTTCACGCGGGAGTAACAATGACTGCTGTCCCTGTAACCGACCGCAAACACAGCACTTAAACGAGATACAGTCCAGCCTGCGTCAGTGCAACTGTGTCGAGTCCAGCTAGCTGTGACAGTGAGCCACCTCACACAGCCACATGCATCAAATATGACAGTCAGATTCCCCACAAACCATTATGCAATCTACCAAATGTGTCTCGCTTTTGCATTCACAGTCACACCTTAAATGTCTGACACAAAAAGGGTCTGTGTGGCACGCTCTCGCTCCCTATTTGCATAGAAACAGTGCATGGGGTTTCATGTAGTTCAGAGTCTGAACTGATCATTCCTTGTTTGGAAATGATCCCTTTAGTGCTTATCACTGCTCAAAGTGCACCCAGTAATCAATAACGGCCTAAGCAGCTGAATGTTTGGGGGAAGGGAGACGGAGAGAGAAGGAGAAGGTGTTTGAGGCCACACACCCCAACAAAGGGGAACATAAAACTTCCATACTTAAGAAAATAAATAGTTCAGGGCCCCCTGACTGTAGAAGAAAGACACGAGATGTGATGAAGTAAGCGCACAACAACGTGCCATATAAGACGCAGTCACCTGATTAAAGGGAAATCAACTCTGATGTCATATAGTAGTGGTACAATAGCTATATCAAGCTATATAGTTTATGTCTTCCATATTTCCAGCCATATCCATAATCACATACTGTGTATGCTACCATTGTATGTAGTGTGTTATCTTACTTTTTTCACTGATTGTACTTATTTGTATTTTTGTATTTCCTTCTGATATCTGTACCTAAGCTGAGGTGACGCAAAAATGTCCCCGTTGTGGGATCAATAAAGTCTTATCTTATATTCTTGTACACAACACTTAAAAGTGCCCTCTTTTCACTATTTTTCCAAACTATTTTCATTGTTTGAAAGCACGATGTCAATAAAGATTCTGATTCTGAAGCAGTGCAGTTACGTCTGAGTGCTTTTGTTATTAGACACAATTCCTCGCACAAGTGTTGTTGCTATATTTCCAACACACTTGCTGTGTTTGCTTCTGTTTGTCAGCCTGCACTGAGACTGCTGTGCTTTGATTGAGTTTTCATTGTTGATTGTTTGGAGATGTTCATCACCCTTGTTGGATTGAACAGTTAACCGAGCCCATCAGAGAGCCAATCATCAGTGTTACTCTGCACAGCTCTGCACTCTTGGCCCAGTTTGGCTGTGAAAGGGAGGAGTACACACAACCTTCACTTCCAGCAGGCGTGATGGTTGCTGGAAACGGGTCTCGTGTGTCCGCGTGGATATTACATTCAAATGTGGATCATGTGATCAGGACATTTCACGTTGAACGCGTCCGTTTGCCATTTTATCGATGCATGTTCAATCTTCACAAGTAAGCACATTTTATCAGTAAAGTTCAAAAACACACAGCACCAAATGCTTCAGGACAGCGAGCAGCTCGACCATGAAAATGAAACGATGTGTGGTGAGAAAGCAGAAATCATGTGGCGTCTGCTGAGATAATCCTGTCACAGGTCGCTCTGAGCGCTTCGCAATCTTTTTGCCAAACCCAGTGAAACCGAGCGCCTTCGGTCTCGGTGCGTTCACTGCATATACTGAGGTGTATTTGTATTACAACACTTTAACGTGGAAGGATTGTTATTATTTCTCTTTCCAAGATTGTCACTTCCTGCACTGGTAGTTTAGAAGTATGTGATGAACAGGATCTAATCAGTCTGATACGACACTCAGTCCTCATTAATATCGTAAAAACGTGTTTGGTAGGTGAATTATGTTCATGTAAAGCGTCTATAGTTAGTTTTAAATGCTTTTAAATGCTTCTGTCCTTCAGCAGACTTGATCACATCAGAGTTTGTGTGACATGGGTCTTGAAAGTTCGTAGAAATGTGAAATCCTTCCTGGTCGACACTCGGACTCTTTTTGTCCTCGCATCAATCTGGTGTCATTTTGTCGTGAAAGAATGAATATCATGTAAAACAGCAGTGATGGTTGCTCACGGCGTACAGTGCTTTACACATCTATTAGAACACCAGCCCATGTAAGGTTTATGCAACACTTACTTGAAATCAGTGGTGCTAAACATAGGGCCCGGGGCCAGAATCTGCCCGCCAAAGCCTCCAATCCGACTGCAGGGACGACTTTGACTGCGAGGATGGATTTTTGGACTTTAAACTGTGTATTTATAACTTTTATATGACGTTTTCTGCTGACTAAGATTCCTGCATGGCCATTCATGCTACACCAAAGTATTTAAGTAATGCATAAACAAATAAATGGCAGACAACTTCCTGTTTTTCGCTGTGTACTGTGGACACTTTGGGGGGGAAAGAACATTTTCTGTGAATGAACAAAAACTGTGTTATATAAATATGATCGTTTTCAGTGATTTTACACATCTTTCATGTAGAAAAACGGACGTGTGCTGTTGAAATTCTTTATGTTCTATGCACATATCTCTGGGATTAAATGTGGTTAAATGTCACAGAAAGGCTAGTTTGACTCCTCCAGCCCACTTCAGATCACTGTGGGTTACCTGTGGCCCTTGATGTAAAACGAGTCAGCATCTCTGCTCTAAAGTGTCACAGTGACCAAAGTCATTCCTGATATTTCTGTAATGGTTAATCGACCAGTGTGCGCAAGCTGTTAAATCAAAATGCTGCTTTTAATGCCAAACTACAATTATTGCTGTTATCCATGAATTTTCACATTTACTCTTAATAAAATAAAATAAATAAGGTCATTTTAAACAAGTGCTTGACAGATTTCTGAGATATTTTTCTTGTTTTTTGACAAGGAGGTTAATAAATTTAAGCACTGCAAGTATCCTGTTAAAAGTCACGTACAATGAACAATTCAGTTCAACTGTTATGTTCACAAGTGGTCTAATTAGAATAGGACAAAGCAATAAGGGCAATAAAGAGATCTAAGTGTACATTTATTCATATATTTATTTCCTCGATGATGCTATCAATCCAAGTGTCGATGTTGCCTTCCTGCTATCTATTTAACGTCGTCATGATTATCGGATCTTTTGAACGTAGCACAGCGCAAATGGGGGTTTCGGGGTGGAAGTTTCCTTTAAAGCCTCTACGCGCTTGCGCACGGCGTCCTCTGCTGTACAAACCGTTTCAGCACAGCTACTGAAAGCCACGAGCCTTTTTGTAAGTTGCACAACAGAGCTGTTGAATTTCTTGCGTGAGATTTTCCCTCATCGGGTTGTAGATTTTGAAATATTTCCTAGGAGCCACGATGGTTCAGTCCATCACAACTGTCGATGAATTAAAAGCCAATGAAAATATGTACTGATAGTCCTAATTAAACGTGTCTGATCCCATTTGTCTGCAGCGGGGTCAACGCGCATGTCTGCGCTGACTGATCCGTCATTCGCTGTGCGAAATGCAATTAAACCGTCCTGCGGTTGGTCGACATCGCGGAGGGCAGTAACAGTATTGCCCTGCACGGGTCTAGCGCTTCGTCTTTGTCACGCACTGATCGATGATTATTGGCAGCCAGCTTTAGATCCAGACGCGTCTGCGGGAGCTGAAAGAGAAGAGCTGGTGTGGACCATTAATGTGCAAACTAGTGCGGTTCATTTCTCCAAATATTTGGCGTGGAGATAAGGCGGCCAGTAGCAGTGATTGACAATGCTCGAGCGCATCATAATGGGGCTTTTGCCGTGACCACCAACACAAGTTCAATATTGACTTTTTGGAGCATGCAGCAGCTCCGCCTTGTTCCCAGGGAGACGCGTAATAATGAGATGCTACAACATAATGCGCAAACCAAACTGCGCCTCTGCCCTCTTCCTGTATACGCATTCAAAGCAGAAACAGGGAGGTCTGATGCTGCGCAAATGGAACGGATTGACCTATAAATTGGACTGCTTTTGAATGCAAATGGGCGGATACTAATTAACACCTGCGTTGTGGATTGAAGGAGCTCGTTGGGCCTTTGATTGAAAAGAAATGGCACCTATGAGTGTATGAGATGCGGCTTTGAACTAGGCAGCTCGTCTCTGAGCGTCATGGGAAGGAAGGAGGACTGAGAAATATCACACAAAGGCCATCTTAATTTCCCAAATTAGGGGTTGTAATGTGAGGCAGAGCGGACAGCAGAGTATTTTAGGCTGTGGAGAGCAGGCACTTAGACTGGCATCTGGCTGGACTGGACAAGATTTGCTTGGAATTTACATGTCTGCTGACCACAGACAGTCTACAGGTTTGGACCTCACCCGTGGCTCTTTGTTATGGAGGATGCGCTGATTATTATCATTAGCATACACTTTTGAGCAGCTTTATCCTTCCTTCGGTGTTTGAAGGAAAACAGAAGTAACAGTATACCATCAGTGTGCACGAACAACACCACTTTATTTTATGTTCAAGATCCCTGTAACAGTCTGTGATGAGTCATAACCCTGATAAACACAAATTACATTTTTTGATTAAAATGCAACTGAAATTAAAAAAATGAAGTCAAAGGTTTGTTTGTTAATGAATTGTCAAGGAAACCATGCTTGGCATAAACTGAATGTATATTTATCCAATGGCATGGAACATTTACAGGTACATGTAATCAAATTACTTTAAGTCAGCATTTTGGGCATACTTTTTATTTTTAATTTAATCCCAGCTGTAATCTTTGAAGAAAACAAAAAAGCATTTCATATTTTGGGGAAACAAACAATTTCAAATAGTTTTTAAAGCGTGCCAGAGAAGCCGAATACAAGACGTCACCCCTCTGTGGCTCAGATGTTGGACTATTGGAGTCTAGGCTGAGTTCAGGTTAGCCGGGGTTACTTGTAATCCTCACTGAGACCTCAAAGAGTTAACAACATGTAGTTTGGGGTAATGGCTGAACATGGTCTCTTTAGACTGTTGATTAAAGCCTAATTAACGAGTCTCATCGTTTAAATGAATAAAATGAACAAAGTGTCTGGTGACTAATGTTGTTTCCACTAATTGGGTTGTAAGAATGCCACAGACGTCAAATGTCCCAACCAAAAACACAATATCTATATATACATATTAAATATCATGAAACCAAAGACTGACGCTGTTAGAATGAACTAAAATTAAGCGAGTTTCTTTTTTATTAAACAAACTGAATTTTTTAGAGTTTAGAATAAAGCAAAAGAAAAACTACAGGAAGTGATACGGTGAACTTCTAAAGCTAACTTTAATAAAATATCTGCTTATTGGGATTTTGGATATGTGCATGACTGTGCACACGTTTGTATTGTATTGTTATACCACAGTGCCATTCTGAAGCGATGAACTCTCACAGTGTGACAAATACCACACATACATATATAATAATGAAAAAAGTGCACAAAAGAACATTTTTTAAGGATAAAATCAAATCAGGAGCAAACCGAACTGCAAACCTGACCTTCATCAAAATCAGAACACAAACACAGGCGCACACGGACCCTGCCAAAGGCTTCTGATGCTGACTTACAACCAGCTGCAATGCAGGATCCCGACACAGACGCACGTTTTTAGTATAACTGAAATAAACAGGATGGATCACATCTATTTGTTACCCGCTGATTATCCCTCTGCACACTTACACGTACTTTACCTTTGCACACACGCAGCCACGCCGAGCCCGTTTCCAATAAATGCATTTCAAAGATTACAACACACGTGCACCGTGTCATGTGCTACTGGGGCTCTGCCACTAATTAATAATTTGTCTTTACTGGGCAGATGCAACCTCTCGAGCTGCTACAAGCGGGTCTGGCAGTCATCTGTCATTTGCTCTTCCTGTGTGCTCCTTCAGTCTGTCTGACATCTCTAAGCAAACACGGCCAATACACAACCAGAGCCTGGAGCTTCTGGGCAGCCAGTGAGAGCAACCCTCTTCTAATGTTTGTGTGACAAAAAAGGCAAGGCAAATCCTCGCAATGGAATCAGATAATCACCAACTTGTGAAGAGCCTGCCCCAATCCACATCCACCCCCTGCCTCCCCCCACACACACTCCCTTTCTCATACAGCCCCTGGATTAAACTGTCTGTTTGGCTAATAATTTTAATCTGCTGGAGTGGACCTAGAATGGGTTACAGGGGTCCGAATAAACATCTAATCCCCTAGCGTCCCCTCCTCCCTCGAGGCCCTGCACTCCTTCTCCATGGACCCCCCACCCACTCACTCCCTTGCTTGTTATAGACTCAAGGTGAACATGCTGCTTGGTTTTAGACCCTTTTGCTGGATAAAAAAGGTTCTGCAGCCATCCAGACAGAAGTTAAGCCCATCGTGTGACAAACTGCTGCCAGACTGGGCCCAGGCTGACATTGTCCAGTGGAATGTACACATCAGAGTGTGTATGTGTGTGTGTGTGTGTGCAGACAAGGGTGCTAAGGAGGAGAGGGCACTTCAGGTTCACAGGGTCAAGTAATGTCTGTCTGAGGCACATATGTAGCTGCATAGGACACACCGTGGGAGGACAGTATTCCAATTTAAGAGAAATTAGTGTCCAGATAAAGACAGCAACGGTCATTTGTTCAACTTAACCAAAAAAGCTCTTCAGCACTTCAAATACGACAAGCTTGCTACAAATAAAACCCTTCTTCTCCACAGTGTTCTTCTTTTCAAAATCAAGTAAAAGCAAAAATATAAGCACATAAAACAAAGATCACGTGATTGTCTTGTCACTTAAATACACAGCAAGAAACGGATTTTAAAGAAATCCTCCTTCTGGCCACATCAAACATAACTGCGGTGAAATTACACGGATGGCCCTCAAGTCTTAATTGTTGCTGTTTGAAGTATGGCCACTTAGATATCCTGTTTAGGATGGGGCTGTATTGTCGCACCTTTGTTCTGATAAGGGTCCCTGCCCCCATCGACAAAGTGCGAAAGACGGGGAGGACCCGCAACAATATAAGGGACCAGAGGAGTGTCAGAGGGACACACTCTGTCTCTCCTGCGCTACTGTGCTGCCGTCTGTCACACTGAAGTTTCCTTCTCTCTCTCTTTCGTCATGGATTTCCTTCGGGCTTGTGTCCTTTTCGCCGCTCTCTTCGGTCTCGTTAAGGCTTTTACGCATCAGGATATGAAGGACGCACTGCTACAGAAGCTTGGGATGGATGAAGTTCCTAGAATCCATAAAAGGGATGTGGAAAATCTCGTGATTCCGGCGCATATAAGAAATAAGTACACGAGCATGCTGAAGATGCACCACAGCAGGAGGCGCAGATCGTTGCCTAGTCTTGCGGGCATCCTGAAAGGAATCCCCGGCAATGCAGGTAGGCACTTTTAAATGTTTAACAAATGGAGCATGCAGATTCAAAAAAAGAAAAGAAAACGATTTTGCTGTAGAGTATTTTACGTGCATAATAGCTGTAACACCCGGTGCACTTTTACGCACCAGTGTATATTCATGAAAAACGTCATTTTAACCTTCGCAAGAGGCGAAATTGACTAAAAAGCTGGAAATGGTTTGTGTCTTAGATATTTCCGGGGAGTACGTCTACTCTGACACCAGTCGGCAACGCGTGATGTTCGACATGGAGGCGAGGATCCCGGATAATAGTGAGGTGACCATGGCCGAGCTGAAGCTCTACCAGCGGGCTTCCCACCACAAACGATTCACGGTGGAGAGGAAGAGCCACCGGCCCGTCAGCAACGCCAGGGTCAGCATCTACTGGGTGGAGGTGCTGCCCAACGGATCCAACCGGACGTCGCTGGTAGATTCGCGGTAAGGGATCCGTTAAATTAGCCCCCCCCCCCCCATCAACTTGCTATCTTAATTAAAAGACAGCGGTATTCTTCTCCGCTAGTTATCAGTTGGAGCTCACTTTAATGAATTGCCCCCATCGCGTTTACAGGTTGATCCCCATTCACGAGACAGGCTGGAAGAGCTTTGATGTCACCCAGGCGGTGCACTATTGGTCCAAGACACAGCAGAAGACACCTATGCACCTGGAGGTGTGGATCGAGGGCGAGAGACCTGGCAGTTATGCGGCAGAGATGGCCAAGAGTGTCCGCTTTACCACCCAGGAGCAGACGGACAACACCTTGGGAAAGCCCGAGCTCGTCCTCTACACACTCAACCTCGAAGAGTACGGGTAAGGGCGCGAAATACAGGATATTGTGTCAGTGTGACAATTAACCCTGTGCTGTTTTTACCTGTCAGCATTTGCATTCGTTAATAGAAGTGTTGCGTGGTGGCAAAGGGGCGGAGGTTTACAGATTCTCGTGCTTCAGAGAAATCTAGCAGCAAATTACAGACTGGCACTGAAGAGCACCATATGCTCTCTATCACGAATGATCCAAAGTCATTTGAAGTAATATAACCGAAAACACAAACCAGTCTATAAATTGACCACTGCATAGCAAGCACGGGTGTAGCTAAGAAATTTGGGGCCTTTGACAGCTTTTGGAGCACCTGACCCCCCCGCAAAACAAATCAATTAAATCGCATTACTGCTAATGCTAGCAGCTGTCAGCTAACTTTCCTTGTTTTTCGTCCTCAGCTCTCACGGTGACTGCGACAACCAAAACAAAGACACCTGCTGCAGAGAGGAGTACTTCATCAACTTCCGCGCACTGACATGGACACAGTACTGGATCATTGAGCCGGCTGGGTACCAGGCTTTCAGGTGCGCCGGTGGCTGCAAGCAGCCCAAGCGCAACTTCGGGTACGGCGAGCGGCGGTGCACGGTGTCCGAGAGTGCGCCTTTACCCATCATGTACCTGGTGAAGAAAGGGGACTACACCGAGATAGAGGTGGCTGAATTTCCCAATATGATCGTAGAAAGGTGCGCGTGCACTTTGGACAACATCTCGATAGTATGAAGTCACGGGAAAGGCTCGTAAGAATCCAGACTGGGGGCGGGAATGTGTTCTGAGTACACGCGTGGTGTTGTTTTCAATGAAGTGTTGATATATTTAATGCACACCTGATACTTTATATTTAAAAGGACCTTTACCCGGAGTTTCAGTACTCCTGCCTAAACTCCATCTACAAGCACTTTGATATATTTTGTACATTTTGATAGTTTTTTCCTTTTTTTATACTTGAATTTGTGTGAGCTGCGTTGAGTCATTCAAATTCTGTTTGATGTGTTATATTTTCCACCTGTAAATAATATGAATGAGTTTATGTTTAGAAAATTAAAATATTTTGTCTCACTTAAAGCTCCTGGTCGCTCCTCCTCCTCCCTGCTGTCGGGCACGTCTCTCTGGCTCCATTCACATTCATGATCACATTCAAATGTAGTTACATACAGCTGCCTGTGTCTTTCGCCTTGTTGTTTGCACTTATAGGAAGTTGTAATGCGGAGCAAATCATTTGGCTAATGACTTATAACACCTGTTACACTGAGGCCACGCTGTCATGTAGGTCAAACGAGCTTTATTTGCAGTGGGAAGGAGCTACGTGGGTGCTTACAGAGAAACATGAAGTCTATTCACATGAAGCTCGTGCGTTTACAGCAGGCTTAGAGGGCCAAACATTACTAATCAGAGCCAATAGCTAATGCACTGTTTGCTGCCTGACTGGGAGGTCTTGTCATTCGCTAATATGCTGCTGATGTGGGTAAACATGCTGCAAAGACAAGCAGCTGGCTGTCTGAGTGAATATCTATCACGCACCTCAGCAGGAAAAGAAAAGGAAACATGGGTGGTACAGGAAAGACCACACATGCTTCACATGTGCATATAAACATGTTTAATAGTACTTATGCAGTATCGGCCTCACCTCTGAGATGCTTCTGTTGTTCATTCAGTCTTTTTCTTGGCCGGATTACTCGGTCAGCAGTTATCGGGACCTTTGGTGGTGCTTCATGATGTGGTCCTTCACCAATGGTGCCATTCTGCTGGAATTAAATGTCACTTTAAATGATGACATAACCACAAAAGCCCTTCCCAGTAGATACGGGGGTAACAATTCAACCTTTTACAGAAAAAAAAGATTCTGCAAGTAATTTTATATAGTGAAGTTTACAGGAAAGGAGACACGATCACTGTCAGTCATTTTAAGTGATTGTGAGCAGTGGTGGCTCAACCTTGCCTTTCACATTCACATACACGTGGATGGTGCATGTTTTCCTTTCGTGTCATTAGCGCTGTGCGAAAAGTCAAAATCAGCCACACAACAATACATTACAGTGAAAGAAGAAAAAGTGGAAGAAACTGTCTTGTTCTTAAGACAACATCAGGATGAAGTCATGATGGATGCAGCGTCTCACATGCTGGTGAGTCTGGGGGAGATGGTTTTCTTGCTGGAGGTTTGCAGTTTCTGGCTGCTCGTGTTTTGCAGCTCGGGACAGATGTCAGATGTTGCCTGCTTGTAATCACTAAGAAGCCGGGAAGACTTTGTCAGCACAAAGGTACATCCTACACTAAAACAGGAGCTTTTGGCCAGCACGGGTAAACTTTACGATTGGTGTAACCCGGGGGTGGGGAACTCCAGGCCTCGAGGGTCCCGGTGTCCCGCAGGTTTTAGATGTGTCAGCTGATTTAAACGGCTAAATGAGCTCCTCAACATGTCTTGAAGTTCTCCAGAGACCTGATAATGACCTAATCATTTGATTCAAGTATATTTAAACAAATATAAGACTGACGTGTGACAGCATGTCTGTTTCGTCTGAGCTAAATGGTAAGATCTGCAACTGAGCCTCAGGACGAGCTGCAACGCTGGAGCAAATCACACAAAGCTTTTGTGGAGGAGCACAACACTCCTTGATGTCTGCACTGCAAGGTACAAGTACCACATGATGTCACGGAGGTGGTATCTGTACCTGTTCTGGCAAAGCATCGTGCTCGGTGTTGTTAATGCACATGCTGATCTTACATGATTTTCATTTCTCTTGTTTTAAAACAATATTTTCATTTTTCCCATTTATATGAATCTGATGTTCAGATTTCTGCACTAAGTTGTTGAAAGTACTTCCAATATGAAGCAGGATTTTTGTTTACATTTTCAGCATGCATATTTGTTCAATGCAAAAAACAAACAAACAGTTTTGTTGTTAAATAAAACCAGCAAAAGTTATGATCATCATACATGTTATGGAAATGCAAATAAAAAGTAAATTTGGTGTCAATAAGAAAAAAACTGTCTAGAAAATTCATTTCCAAATAAGGAATACGTTTACTGTGTATGCCCGATGTGGCATACGCTCCAGCGTTTTAGAACAGCCCGATTTGTTCAGTAATTTATTGCAGTTGAAGTCATTCGGTCCAGTGAACAGCTTGAACTGGTACAAAGGTAAGTGGTGAAACACCACAGGTTTAAAACAAATGATCCCAAAACTGAAACACAATGTCCGTTTCAGAACGATACAAAAAGACCTTTTTCAGGGAACAACATGGGTTAACTGTTTGAAGCTGCAGTAAAGGAGGTTGATACGGCCTTGAAAGCTGCTGCTCCAACTTTCCTGGATCACTTCAGCCCCTCTGCCTGTAGTGTTGGAGCACACTGTGGTACCAGACCCTGGACAGCATCAGCTGAGCAGTATTGTACTGCAGAAAGTGTTGGCACAGAAATGGTGAGAAAAAGGGAATTAACCGTGGAAGAGACACAGACCGCCACAGAAAAGTAGGAACGTCACAGTGTGAGCGAGTCCAGTTTCCTTCAGCATCAAAGTCACTCAGAAACAAAGTGTGACAGGAAGATGTCTGCAGAGCCAAAGACACGCCTGAGTCAGAGGACAGCAGCCGGTGTGATGGGCGGCTCACTGCACAGCAGCTTCAGGCACAGAGTGAGTCTCAGTTTCAGGTGTGAGGAGAGGACGAGCTGCAGCAAGAAAGCCAAGATGGCTTTCACTATTACTGTAAACCTGTCAGCTGTTACTTATGGTGCATAAGATTCATAACACATTTCCTGCAACAGTATTAGCTAGACTCTGGTCTGTTTCAGGCACTTTTTGGTAAATGTGTTAAAAGTTGTCTTTGCTGCAGAATAAGTAGTTTGTGCAGTCATTGCATGTGTTCACAAAGTGAATGTTGTTAGCTTGATGGTTGTTTCCAGTTTTTCACTTTGAGAATCCTGCTTTGCTAAAGCTCTTATTACAAACACCTACAAGCTGAACAAAACTGTTTTTGCAGTTTTGTGCAAGATGGTCTGCACAAAACTGCCAGTCAAGGATGTCATTTCTAGCAGGACAGTGGGTGCAAACATAAAGCCAAAGGTAACCACTAAATGACTTATGTTAGATTATATATATATATTCTTAGGGTCAGTCCAGGCAGTGCACAGGTTGGTCAGTCTGGTCTTGCTTGGTCTACCAGCAGCTGGTGTTTTGCGCCTCTGGTATTCTTGCCCATCCCTTTCTGTGCCTCACTCATGTATTGACCCATGTGCCTGTTCATCTTAGCCGCTACGATGCCTGACAGGAGCTTCCACGTGTTGCTGAGGCAGGTTATTGGTCGGTAGTTGGAGGGGACCGGTCCCTTCTTGGAGTCCTTGGGGATCAGGACCGCCCGGCCTTCAGTTAGCCATTCCGGGTGTCTCTCGTTAACTAGCAGCTGGTTCATTTGTGCTGCCAGACGCTCGTGGAGTGCAGTCAGCTTCTTTAGCCAGTAGGCGTGAACCATGTCGGGCCCTGGTGCTGTCCAACTCTTCATACTGGAGACCCTTTCTTGGATATCTGCCACTGTGATGGTTACTGGACCCTGTTCAGGGAGGTCGCTGTGGTCTGCCCTCAGATCCTCTAGCCACTGAGCATTGCCGTTATGGGTTGCATCCTTCTCCCATATGCTCTTCCAGTATTGCTCCGTCTCCAGCCTTGGTGGTGCTGTTCTCTTATTGTTCCCTTGCCACTGAGAGTACACCTTTGCTGGTTCTGTGGAGAACAGCTGGTTTATTCTCCTGCCTTTGATCTCTCTGGTGTACCTCTTCAAGCGGCTGGCCAAGGCTGTGAGTCGTTGCAGAGCCTTCATCAGGAACTCAATGGGGATGTGGCGCACAACAATGGGCCACATTCAAGCCCATAGCACAAGTCACCATCAAGTGCGGGATCTACCGAGGAGATGCTCTGTGCCCACTGCTGCTCTGCATAGGCCTGAACCCCTCAGTGAGGTCAGTGACCAGACTGGCTACAGATACAGACTACAGAACGGAGCAGTTGTCAGCCACCTCCTGTACATGGATGACATCAAGCTGTATGCCAAGAGTGAACGAGACATCGATTCACTGATCCACACCACCAGGATATACAGCGATGACATCGGGATGTCGTTCGGACTGGAGAAGTGTAGTCACTAGAAAAGCTGCAACCACCAAGTACCTGCAGAGGGTCAGGCAAGTCCTGAGGAGTCAGCTGAATGAGAAGAACAAGATCCATCAACACCTACGCCCTGGCCGTGATCAGGTACCCTGCTGGGATAATAAGCTGGCCAAAGGAGGCGATAGAAGCTCCTGACCATGCACGGAGGGTTTCACCCCAAGTCCAGCACACTGAGGCTGTACGCTAAGTGAAGGAAGGAGGCCGGGGACTGGTGAGTGTGAGCACCACGATCCAGGATGAGACAACGAACATTCACGAATACATCACGAAGATGGCCCCAACTGACCGAGTGCTCAGTGAATACCTGACAGACAAATGGTGGTGGCTAACCAACCGGACATAGCGGTGGTAGACAAGCAGAAGAAGACGGCCGTAGTGATCGATGTAGCGGTTCCCAGTAACAGCAACATCAGGAAGAAGGAACACGAGAAGCTGGAGAAATACCAAGGGCTCAGAGAAGAGCTCGAGAGGATGTGGAGGGTGAAGTAAGTCAGGTTTATTAAGTGCTTTTCGTAGACAGGCAGTCACAAAGCGCTGCACACAAAGGTTAAAAGAAAGAAAACATTAAGTAATAAAATAGAGAATATAAAGTGTTGATTAACAGAAGGCCTGTTTAAACAAAGTTTCCACAGAGTCAACCAAACGTGAACCACAGCCTTGGTGCCACAGACTGAAAGGCTCCGCCTCTTTTCGTCTTCAGTCGTGTACGGGGAAAAACCAACAAACTCTGAGCGGAGACAACGAGCAGCAGTGAATTTTAAAAGAAGCTTGGATAAATAACCTGGGGCCATTGAGTGCTCTGTATGTTAGAACAAGAATTTTAAAGCAAATTCTAAAATCTGTTGGGAGCCGATGTAAAGAATATAAAATGGGAGTGATGCGAGCTCGCTTGCTAGAACGTGTTAGTAGCCTGGCCGCTGCATTTTGTACAGCTTGGAGGCGAGAAAGACATGATTTGTCCAGGCTGGTAAACAAGGCATTACAATAATCTGAGGTACGGTGGTCCCAGTGGCTCCAGCAGATCCCGGGAACATCGGAGATCTCTGTGCAGAAGAGCGCAGTCCTGGGAACAGCTGGGATGCTGCAGGACCCTCAGGCCTCTGGCAGAGGACCCGAGCTTGAAGGAGAGACCGGCCGCAGGCGCGAGCGGGGATTTTCTTTCTGTTATCTCTAAAGAAAAGCAGGGAAACATTTTACAGGAACTGTAACAAAACACACGGTCACTGCATACCAGCTTCTTTAACTTTAATAGAGACAAAAAAAAATACAATCCCAATTTTTCAAACACAAATATTAAAAACTGTCAGATAGAAAAGACAACAAATCTGAAAAAGCTCAGAGCTTTTGCACTGTTGGTTTAATAAAAGACCTGATATACAACCTGCAACACAAAGCGATAAAAATATAGTGTCTGTTGTATTATAGATTATACTGTAAACCCAAAGCTTGCATTCTGCTCGATTTTAATATCCAGTATAATAAAAGGTCAAACTCTCCAGACATTTAAATAGTTCATCACACAGCAGTACGTGGCAAACTAATACTTTCTTTATCACAACACATTTATTAATTCATGAACATTCGTGCATGGCTGGATTAGTGATGCATTTAGTATTTACATGTTTATTAAATAAGACGGGCAAACCAAAACAAATCTAAAGAAACTGTTGGATTGATCAGATCTATTGTAACGTTAAAAAGTCAATCTAGTGTCAAACATGATCCGGGTACCAGGTCGACGTGGAGACAGTATATGTGGAGCTGCCGTTATTGCTGGGCCACACAGTCACCAACACCAGAGCATTTAAAAAAAACAAACAAAAAACACGGCGCCGTCAGAGTTGGAAGGTCGGTTCGGGCGGTCAGCCATCAAACTGTGCAGCCCTTTCTAGGTTTGCTGGTGAAAATGAGCAATCCGGCCTCCTTTTAAAAACCACTTTCTGTGCTAAACTGGCACCATCAAAACTGAGAGCGAGGTTTACACGAATCACCAGTACGAGGAAGAAAAGGGAAGTCGTTACCGTGGAGACGTTTATAACTGGTCAGTGCTCGGCGTTTCTCAGAAGTCTACTGCACTAAAAGGAACCGTTAATCAAGACAATCTAGGAAACAAACGATCTCCTGAGAACGTCAGTGCTCTAACTTTAATGTTTTAATAAAGACCTTAAAAAGCATAATGTATGACCAACATGGCTTCCTTCTGTCCTTAAAGATGGCTTGGCCAAAACACGTTTTCAAATTAAAAGTACTGAACAGCTGAAGGACCGGAAACAACATATCAAAGACAAGACACTTGAGGTTATTTATTAACTAATGAGGTGTTTAGCAGGGCTGATAGCAAACCAGGCCACGGCCCGTTCAAAGGTCATTTACACACCTTTGAACCAAGTCAAAAATCACAAGCCGAGAAGAATGTAAAAAAGCCAACGATGTGTTTATTGTAGCTCTGTGGAGTTTATGTTACAGGATTGATCGTGGGAACAAAAAGAAAAGCTGTAATTTCACTGCTTCAGTCTGGCTGTTTGACTCTACAGACAGGTACAGGCCAACCAGCTACCAACGCTTCCTGTAAAGAAGCCAAAGTTCCAATCAAATCATCACGTTCCTTAAACCTTTATGCAAACTACGCATAAAAAAAATATTTACAATTTGTAATACAAAAAGAAAAACAAAACAAAAACCACAGCACAGATAAAATGCACAACCCTGAAAAAAGAAAATCTCTTCAAAGCCTGCTGGGCCGACTAATCGTTTCTGGTTCCTGAAATTACAAACATGTTTTAAAAGCATTTAAAAAGGTGGAGGAGGGTAAAATATACAACAACAACAAAAGATGGCTGAATGAGGATGAACCCACACTGTGTACATCTGTGTGACGATACAGAGCTTCAGTTACAGTCGTGCTGCCTGCTCTCCTCCGATGGAATGTCGTCGCTCCGTTTAGCTTTAGTCTCGTTATCAGTCGTGAGTTTTACGATCATTAGTAAAAGTGGGTTCTAAAGGAAAGTAAGCAAACGTTGGAGTGGATGATGTTCCGTGGCTAGCGGTGGATCCCAGTGTCGCCCACCAGTCCATTAGAACAAATGTCTCAGTAATATCCAGGCTGGTACTGCTGGCTCCACGGCTTCTGGTTCCAGAACTGCACAGAACAGAACATTAACACTTTGATCCCCTGATTTATGTGTAACAACTACAAACGGCAGATGCACAAACACTGACCCCTTGCTGCCAGCTCTGGTTGAAGGCCTGGGCTTTATCCATGCCGTTCCTGTTGCCTCCATAGTTGCTGTTCTTGTTGCCAAAGTTGCCACGGCCCCCCCCTCTCTGCTGAAACTGTGCAGGAAAAACAAAGAAAAAAAAAAGTTGATTATGCATCAACGGACGTCAGAGGAGCAATAATTTGATCAGGAGTCATTTTGAAACCAACCTGATGGGGGTGACCCCTGTTTCCACCACGACCCATGCTAGCTCCGCCTCCTCTGCTCATGTTCCCTCTGTTCACTGGACCGCCTCTGCTCATGGGTCCTCCTCTGTGTCCCATGTTGCCCCTCATCGGGCCGCCCCTGGGGGATCCACCCAGGCTAGGAATGGGGCCGCCACCACGGTTAAAGTTTCCACGATTGGGGAATCCTCCTCTGAAGGCTGGGGGCGGCAGAAAGCCGCGAGGAGGACGGTTGAACCCCCCGCGAGGCCCGGGAGCTGCAGACAGACCAGGGTAAAGGTAAGCTTGAGCATCAACTGTGCCGTTAAGGAGCATTCATTTCCCACCCATCAATCCCACCTCCTCTGAAGTTGCCTCTGTTCTGGAAGCCTCCACGGCTGCCACCTCTCTGCCCAGGTCCGCCACCACGGGCAAACTGGTTTTTGCCACCGCGTCCAGCACCGCGCTGTCCACCGCGCTGTTTAGGCGTCGTGCTCCCCTGGTTGGGCTTTTTCTCGGCAGGCAGAGCCGTCTTGCTTTCCTCTTTGTACTGCTCCAGGAGCTTGGCAGCATCATCTTTCTGCAGCTCGGCGTAGATGACCTCATTGAAGCTCTCGCCCTCCTCGGGCAGAGAGAAGAAGCCTGTAATGGAACGGAAACGATTCAATAAGAGAAGCAGCACCCAGGAATAGCTTCTGTCCAAGTGTGTGATGGACTGTAACAGGGTAAAGACAACGGTAATGCTTTTACCTTTCATTTTGAGTAAAGCATGCTCAGGCACTTCCTTGCCATCAGTCTCAACTTTCTTCTGGACTCTCTGCTTGTAGTCTTCATCAGACGGGCAGACGACTACAGCCTTGCGTTGGAAGCCTGCGAACAAACACATCTTCCTCTTCTGGCCCGGAGCAGACAGGTTGGTCTGCAAAGACAAAGAGGCTCATTTGATCAATCTATCATCAAAGACATGGTTGTGACCACACTCAGCAAGAGCCACTTACATGGTCCAGGATGTAGTTCCTCTTCTTGCGAGCAGCAATCTCAATGAATTTTCCCAAGAAGAGCGGTGCACGCTGGGAAATGGCAGTCAACTTTGTGATGTCCTTGGACTGACGCTTCATGCTGCCGATCTGCACGAAAGAAGAAAAGAGCATTTTCCTACCAACAGGGAGAAGCAGCAACTATTTCTGGGACGCTGTAACGTTGGTCTGAGTACTGACCATCATCTTTTCCACAATCGTGTCACTGCCCAGGATGTAGTACTTCCCAGGGTTCTCTTGGATATGCTTATTCACCCACGTGGTCTTCCCTGAGCCCGGCAGACCAACCATGACTATGATCTGGAAAAGAGAGAAAATTGAGATCACTATATGGAGAACTTTGATACCGCAGCGTTGCACTTTTGCATTCATGAATGAAAAACGCTCCTAAACTCTTTTACTCACCTCACAGTCAGCCTTGGTCTGCGGCCCTTTGAGTGCACGGACTCGATCACTGACAGGAATCTGCTGCAGGAAGGTGTAGCCCTGCGGCTGGGGGAAATATGGCGTCTCCAGCTGGCCAAAGTTGAACTCCACAGCGCAGTTGCGGCAGATGACGTGGGGGAAAAGGGCCCGGCCGTTCAGGGAGTCCTTGCCGACTTGGAAAGCGACAGCTGGCTCGCCTCCGTTCTTGGAGTAGGACAGCACCACCTCCTCACCTTCAAAGTCCTGCATGAATAGAGCAACACTCCAGCTTTAGTGTGTAACAAAGACATTTGCCTCAGCAGAAAGGGAAAAAGAGTCAAACTAATACTCTCATGATTCTGTTTAACGCTCTTTGCCTCTTCCATACATTACTGTTCTTCCATCTGCACACAAAGGGGAAAATTAAAAACAACAATCTCATATCTTACAATTAGACAGCAGATGACATCATTCTCCTCGTAGGTCTCTCCAAACTCCTCGGTCACACAGTTGGTGGTTTTCTTGGCTTTTCCGGAGTAGGCATAGGAATGCTCTTCCTCACCTAAACACATGACAAACACTTCTGGATTAATACAGAGTGGAGGTGGTGTGTGAATCATTGGGCTGGCACTAGGCCACGCAGCGCTGCTGTGACGCAGCCAGAGCTGAAGCCATTTTGTACAAAGGTGTCATGAAGCCAACTGGCCACCAGAGGGACCCCTAGAGACGACCTTCCTGTAAATGGATACACCCAGTACAGTTCGGTTTGTTTGTGTTTCAATACAAAGTTCACCCTCTGATGGGCTGAACTGATGTAAATGTTTAACCCAGCGGTATTCAGCCTGTATGAGTCACAGCAAATAGCTGCTGCCCTAAGATGCTGGCAGCCTTCAGAGGCCAAAACATTACAGCACACCAGTACATCCAGTGATCCTGGGAATGCATTGTGCCATGAGTAAAATGGAAAGTTACAGCGGGCTCCGCCAACACTGAGTCAGTGTGGCGTTTACAGAGTTGCGGCAAACATTGCACTGACCCAGCAGCAGTGTGCCCGTTTCCAGGGACCATCCGACTTGGACGTCATGAATCTCCATGTTCTTGCTGGAAATATGCTTCACTGGAATCTTCTCAGTGATCTGCACACACAGAAAAGCATTACCACTCGTTTCCACTGACCTCACTGAGCCATTCAGAGATTTGTGCAAGATGTGAGCATCGTTACCGTACCTTCATCTCAAAGCAGGCTTTGCCTTTGTTCACACCGTATGTAGCCTTTCCCCCGGACCACAGGTAAGCAAAGCTCTCCATGGTGAGAGACGAGGCGCTGTAGCGGTCCCGCGACACCTTAAAGTGCAGGTCAGAGTTGTCTGAACGGGCAGAAAAAGTACAAATTGAGACACGACTCTTGGACAAGACGGTACACATTTATACATCCTGAGGATGGAGGGACTGGTGAGCTAGATCACCTCTGCTGCCTTCATTAGTAGGGAGCAGAAAAACTAGTCAGGTAAAGTAACACTCGTTTTACTAACCACACTGCTGTTGGTTAACTCAACATCTGGGGAGGAAAAACCCAAAACGTTTTGATGACTACACCAGCACTGACGTACAGGTCGTGCTTCAGGACTGCGAATACTACAACCACCACGGAGAAGACAACGGGCCCATTTATAAGACTTTAGGAAATGAACACCTGGCAACGCCACAACTCAGAGCAACGCGTAAGAAAGCTGAGACGGCTTGTGCCTGCCATGTTATGCACGATTCAGCTATGCTGAAAATGTGACATTGAAGTTAATCAAATATAACATGTCTACATTTGTCCATTAGAACAAGCTCAATTCTGAAGCCGTTTTCCAGGAATGTTTCTAAGCAGTCGTTTACAGAAGGAAGCTGACAAGTCTAAAAACATCCTGTACAAAAGTAGCAAACATACAGCTATCCAGGCAGACTTTTGTGTCATCATTGTCTTCGTCTTCTTCCTCCAACGGGGGAACAGGTGACTTGGACGAGGCACTGAAAACAGATACCAAGAGTCAGTATAAGAAGGTTTGCGTCACTTTAACTGCATGGAAAATATAGATGCCTTGGGTACCACTTGGTGAAGAATATTTTAGGTAGACAGGAGAAGAAACAGACAGAGGGGAAAGCAAATAACTGAGCGAGCCTCCAGACTTTCTGGATGTTGGCTGTATTGTAGGCCTCAGCAGACACTTACCTTGCAGAATCCAGCGAAATCTAAAATGTGAAAGATACACAGAGAGAAGCACGTCCACCTGTTCTAGTATGCAAGGCTATGTGAGAGTCACAGTGATAAACTACAAGCAGACCTCTCCACTGTCAGATAAGTGCGTGTTTGTGCCTCCAGAACTAATATGGGGCAAGTTATATTTAACCTCCCCGTGTTGACTTCTAGATGAAAAGGTCACCACTAACTTTTGACTGTGTTGCTAAGCAGAATACATTGAAAGCATGTTTTAAGAGAAACCAGTGTAGTCAAAACTACAGCAACTTACCAACTCTGTAGTTCAGGAATCTCTAAATATTAAGGATGATGCTTTAGCATCACTTCACCTGCCATCATCCAACTATGGTGCAACTCCTAATCATTTAGGAGAAGGAAACCACTGCGGGGCTCATCACTCCTTTCTTATCTACAGCTCGATGTGTCACAACTGTCCCCAAAGAGCCCAGAATGCCGTACAAACAGCTGCCGTGGGGAGATTTACGGTGCTGGTGGACAACACAGTGCCTGAGGTGGAACTTGTAGTCGTCTACATGGAGCTAAGCTCTGAAGGTTTAACTGGGGGTGAAAAGCGATGGAGCAGCAATACTTCGGTGTGCTAACAGCTCTGCTGCCCTGGCCTAAACATTCATGACGAGGGTTCTCCCAAAATAATAATTTTAAAAAAGTTATTCCATTATATGCCTGTTGATCCTCAGTGCATCGACATCGCAATGAAAACAAAACACTGACCAAGATACACACACACACCCCATGCATGATGTCACCTAGCAGGGGTAGAAAGAACTTTGCAAATGCACACACACCCACACCATGAAAACAGACACACACAGGACATGATACATGAGACAGAAATAGCATTTCGACATCATACAACCAGTGAAATAAAAAACAAAACGAAAAAAGAAAAAAAAGAATAGACCATTGCGAGGCGTAACGATGGACGGTCAATAGTGAGCTTCTCCGTGGACGTTCCAAACAGACGTTGGAGGCTTTCTTTCTTTCTTTCTTTTTTGCTACCCTGCGGCAGTGGACCCCTTCTTCCACAAATCCGAGCTAGTTTCTCCCCACCCATCCACTGAAAATTGCACATCTGCTACGTTGCTCTGGGTTCCCCTTTGAGCAGCCTTGTTTCACCTTGGGGACACAACAGGCTTTCCAAAACAGTACTTGGCATAAGGAACAGGTGTGAGAATTCATAGAGACTTGATAGATGCACTTCTGCTACAGAATGCAGTCGATTAAAGAAACAGTGTGAGTGGGCACTGTAAAAAGGTAAATGGTAAGGTTCTTTAAGTAGTCAGGGATGACCCTCAAAGCATGTGTGTGAAAATAATGTTACAAGTAGTATAATACTTGAAAAAAATGAGGGTTTTCCTCTTGCTAGTTATGTGCATTGGCACTTAAAGCCAATACAATTCAACAAAGCTATAGATGGCGCTTCAGGGATGCTGAAGGCCATTTTCGCTCTGTCCCATCCTTACCAGCTGTATTTGTTCTCTTCAATAAATTCAAAGTAGCCCCTTCCATGTTCCTCCCGGCGTCTCTTAACACCCTTCTTATTCTTCTGATCAGCATTCGTGTCTTTGTCCGCATCCCCTTTGAAAATAGAACAAAGATATAGAATGAGGTGCTCCTTTTTCTGGGAGAGAGAGGTCGGACTGGCAGTGGGGTTCTGGCCCACAAAGCCCGTTCATTAGTTACATTGTGTGTCGACCATTATCATTTGTATTAAGGTTACTTGGAGGCAACACCTCATCGTTACACTTAAAACAAGACAATCATACTGTGGAAACTGTAACAGCTTTGAAAGACCAGGTAGTAATTACAATATAAGCTGGCCCGTATAAACATTGTGAATGGGGCTGGATAAACAAGTCTCTAATAAGTAAAGTGTTACTATCCTGCAGTAAAGGGCTTAAAAGATACTGCTTTTGATACAAATCTATGTCATTAAAAGGAGGGCAAATCTACTGCTGCCAGGGACAAATGCATCATGCAGGGAAACGGGAAAGCCTACTTAGACCTTGATTTACACCCCCCCTCCCCGAGACGTTGCACTGAATTGCCTAGATTCATAATTTCTATGACCATCCAACACTATCTATAAAAACCACGGAAAAAAACTACCCACGTCCTACCTAAACAAGCAGTGCGGCGCCCTTCTTTTTCTCAGCACATCTTGGGATTAGCTAATTCAGATGTTCCCGGCAACCTTTAAAGGCAAACGCCACGACCCTAAAACACGATGTCAGTACAATTAAGGCGGAAAGGGTGGCAAGACAGCCCACTGCAGTGGCCATTTCTAACATTGTGTTTTCACGTCGATCCATTCTAAAATGGGATGTGAAAGCAAATGTTCTCCAACGCCCCCAGCTGGAACAACGGGAACCTCTGAATTAGCTAACCGGTTGAACAGCTAGTTGGCGCTGCACAACAGACACAAAGAAACTGACGCTAGCTGGCAAGCTAACACGCTAACCAAACCGAAACTTAAATCCAGACTAAGCTAAATTCGGTAGCAGATTTCTTATTAGAGCCGCTTTAGTAATTTTAGTCGACGTCTCTCAATGTGACGCTAAAGGTCTCTTTAGTAGGCTGGACTGTGGCTACTTAAGGTCACGACACGACTGCTAACCAAGCTGCAGACCGGTGCTAACGCTGGCTAGCTTAGTAGTGAGGTCACGCTATCTCTCTCTCTCTCTCTCTCTCTCAACATGGACGCTCTGCTGTGCGGTAACGCATTCAAATTTAATAATTTCCTCACCGCTAGCGCTTTCTCAAAAAAACCCGACACATCCAACCAGCCGCATTTACATAAGCGATTCTGTCGACTCACCCTCGGCAGCCTGCTCTCCCGGCTCACCGTCTTCCGTATCTATTTTCTCCATGTCGTCCACGTCTCCCTTGAGCATGGGGTCCATCTCATCGTCCTCGTCTCCTTCCTCTTCTCCCTCGCCCATTTCTTCGTCCACGGCAACGCCATTGCCGTCGCCCCCACTCTCCGGCTCTTCCTCCTCGTTGGCCTCCATGCTTTCTTCAATGGGGCCTTCTCCCTCCCCCTCTCCTTCTTCCTCCTCTGCCATACCTTCTTGGTCGGCGGCCTGCTCGAAACCGTCATCCGCCTCAGCTGCCTGCTCCTGCGGAGAAGCGAGGGCCTCCTCGTCCAGCGCGGCCTGCAGGCGGTCCATCAGCTCGGCCTTCAGCCCCTTGTCCGAAAGATTACGCTTTTTCAGCTCGTCTTTGAGCTCGTTAACTTTAAGCTTTTTGACGTTAATTGTGCTCATGGTGAATGTTTGACGGCGAACGCGCTAAAATAAGACGGGAAATAAATAAATGGACGCCCTTTGTTAACGGATGTAGCTCAAAACTGCGCCAAACGGCACCCGCTGTACAACCAATCCTTTGCAGGCACAGAGCTGCGCGAGCCTGCTGTGTGGGGGAGGAGTCGTCTCCTACCGTAACTGCCCAGAGAGAGGCGCAGCTTAGTTATGCAGCCTGTGGCCATCTGTCACTGCAGCTAAACGTTCCTTTCAGAAACCATTGTTGTGGAAAAGCGGGACAGATAGTACACGAAAAGATGGTTCCAGTAAAGAGCGCGAACGTTATTAATTAGTTTGTCATTATTTAACAAAACGCATTTTACAGAGGGCTGTTTAACTAGGTAGTGAGTTTAAGACAGGTCAGGACAGTAGAATAAAGGCACACATGTTGCGTAATGTGCAACGCTAATAATCAATATCGGTAAGCTAGAAACAATGCAGTACAAAGATATCTCTCTTCTCGCCCCTTTTTCAATTTTATAAAATCCAAGAAGAGGCACAAATGTGATATCGTTTAACTACGCCGACACGTCTTTCTGAATACGCGTTATCGCTCTCCCGTGTAACGAAAACAGCTGTTTAAAAATTCCTTTTTGTCATATCTGTCAATTGTAGAGTTTTCAGAGTTGATGTTGAAAATGTCCATGCACTTCTAAACAACACATAACTCCGTGGACTCTTCTGGAAAGCACTTTGGTGATTTGCCAACTCTTTGTTATTCTCATTTAAAGCAGCGCACACCGATTTCACATAAAGAGCTTCAGTGGCCGCAAAGCTCAGCCTTGGTTACATCATCGGAGTTTCCTTAGGTTTGAGATGTTTTTGCGATAGAAAGTCACATCCAAACTTTTAAAATCTCTTTGTTTTCAGTCTAAAGACGTAAGATGACGTACCTCTTTGTTTTGATACCTGGCATTGTCAAACTGTGAAGGGCATTACAGTTAATATCACTAATAAATGGTAAACTGATATTTTTCAAAATGAAAGAAAACTAAATCGTGCCTACGAGTCAAATAATAATTAGTTTAGAAGATTGTATCTGGATTAACCTAATGAGTCAAAATAAGAAGTTAAAATAAGACACGGAGAATAACCGCTGTCAAAATAAAACAGGAAACAACGAAGCAAGGAATCACAAACAGATAAGAAGACTGAACAATACACAGCAGGATACAGGGAAGACTCGATTAATCTAAACACGACTGAACACCAACAGAGACCAGATAACAAAACGTAACAAGACTAAACATGCCTCCAATACCAGAACTAAGAGCTCCAAATAATGCTGAATGCTTACAATACGTCCCACACAATGCCATATCTATCACAACACACATTTATATGTGAAATTAATGAAAAATAACAAAATTACTGTAACTGTATTATGTAGTTTTCAGAATTGTGCACATAGTTTATCTGGAAAAGACTGTACGACTGAAAAACTTTCGTTTTTGCACATACAGCTTTTTAGATCCTGGTGATCACTGAAATTAAAGTTCATGCAAATAACACTTCAAAACAATTGTCCTTCTGGATCTTCCAGAGGGAATTAGCTTTTCAAGTCCTTGGGTTTCTAACCCGATTGGTTACAATTAAAAAGGTAGTTTGTGTTGACATTTGAGCAGTTGAGATGGAGACGCTCATTATTAATACAGGGCGGGCCGTTTGTATGGATCCACCGCAATAACATGGGAATGGTTGGTGATATTAAAGTCCTGTTTGTGGCACATTAGTATATGTGAGGGGGCAAACTCCTCCAGATGGGCGGTGACCATGGTGGCCATGTAGAAGTCGGCCATCTTGGATACAACTTTTGTTTTTCAATAGGAAGAGGACCATGTGACACATCAAACTTATTGGTAATGTCACAAGAAAAACAATGGTGTGCTTGGTTTCAACGTAACTTTATTCTGTCATGAGTTATTTACAAGTTTCTGACCACTTATAAAATGTGTTCAATGTGCAGCCCATTGTGTTGGATTGTCAATGCAACCCTCTTCTCCCACTCTTCACACACTGATAGCAACACCGCAGGAGAAATGCCAGCACAGCCATCCAGTATCCGTAGTTTCAGGTGCTGCACATCTCGTATCTTCACATCATAGACAGTTGCCTTTAGATGACCCCAAAGATAAAAGTCTAAGGGGGTCAGATCGGGAGACCTTGGGGGCCATTCAACTGGCCCACGACGACCAATCCACTTTCCAGGAAACTGATCATCTAGGAATGCTCGGACCTGCACCCATAATGTGGTGCTGCACCATCTTGCTGGAAAAACTCAGGGAACGTGCCAGCTTCAGCGCATAAAGAGGGAAACACATCATCATGTAGCAATTTCAAATATCCAGAGGCCTTGAGGTTTCCATTGATGAACAATGGACCCACTGTCGTTGTTCCCATATACCACACCAAACCATCACTTTTGTTGTTCCAACAGTCTTGGAGGGATCCATCCACTGTGGGTTAGTGTCAGGCCAATAGCGGTGATTTTGTTTGTTAACACCATTCACATAAAAGTTTGCCTCATCACTGAACAAAATCTTCTGCGTGAACTGAGGGTCCTGTTCCAGTTTTTGTTTTGCCCATTCTGCAAATTCTGTGGCCGATCTGGGTCATCCTCGTTGAGATGCTGCAGCAGCTGGAGTTTGTATGGGTGCCATTTGTGAGTAGCTAATATCCGCCGAAGGGATGTTGGACTAATGCCGCTCTCCAGTGACATGCGGCGAGTGCTACGCTGTGGGCTCTTGCTGAATGAAGCTAGGACAGCCACTGATGTTTCTTCATTAGTGACAGTTTTCTTGCGTCCACATTTTGGCAAATCCAACACTGAACCAGTTTCACCAAACTTAGCAAGCAGTTTGCTAACTGTAGCATGGGAGATGGGTGGTCTCGTAGGGTGTCTTGCATTGAAATCTGCTGCAATGACCCGGTTACTGCGTTCACCAGATATCAACACAATTTCGCTCCTCACATGTTAACCTCTTCGACATGTCAATGGCTGTGAACAAAGAGAAACTTGTAAATAACTCATGACAGAATAAAGTTACGTTGAAACCAAGCACACCATTGTTGTTCTTGTGACATTACCAATAAGTTTGATGTGTCACATGACCCTCTTCCTATTGAAAAAAACTAAAGACAATGGCCGACTTCTACATGGCCACCATGGTCACCACCCATCTGGAGGAGTTTGCCCCCTCACATATACTAATGTGCCACAAACAGGACTTTAATATCACCAACCATTCCCATGTTATTACGGGGTATCCATATAAATGACCCACCCTGTACCACTACTTAATCCCGTAAAGCCTAAGTAAGCTATGTAAACTATGAAATAATTGCCAGAAAATTATTTTTTAAAACTAAATTGTTTATTGAATCTGCTGTCAAATAAAAAAAAACCAAAAAAACAATTTTATTTATATAGCGCCAAATCGCAACAACAGATACTTTATATTTTAAGGTAAAGACTGAGAATAACTGAGAGAAAACCCCAACAATCCCCTATGAGCAAGTATTTGGCGACAGTGGGAAGGAAAAATCCTCTTTTAACAGGAAGAAACCTCCGGCACAACCTGGCTCAGGGAGGGGCGCTGCTTTATACTCTAGGAACCACAAATAAGTGTGAGAGCAAACTGTTCTTGGGTTGACAGGGTACTACGAGGTCTTAAAGATTAGAAAAAAGATTTCAATGCACAGGTTTTATTTTTTTAAAATGTATTTATGTATTTATTTATTTTTTGCAATTTATTGCTTAATATTGTTCAATTTATTTAAAAAATGGATTAACCTGTAACAACACTGATGACTTTAGTTTAGGCAGATGATCTGGTGACCCCTACAGCAAGCAGACAGAAGAAGAGGACAAACACACATTTTAAAGTTCACTAATAATAATAAATAAATAAATAATAAATCACACAAAACGTTGACTAATGAACTTTGTCCCAGTATTCCAAAAGCTGTTTTTCCATTGAAAGAATAAAATGAAAAGAAAAATAACGTTTCTGTTAGCTGGACTTGTTACACATACATGACTTTTCTTTGCTTAAAGCACTTACAGTAAAATAGGTATTAAGTAAACACTAACTTATCATGTATTAATAAATTAATAAATACATTTCTGAGACATGGATTTCAGTTATTTGGAAATATTGTAGCTATATTTGCAGTTTCTCGTTGATACCATTGCTGCTAAGGTGAAAACAAACATTGTAAGAATAATGTGGATAGATATTTCCGCACACGTCTATTCAGGCATGTTGTCGGACTGTTCCGTTGTAAGAAGGTGCAGTGACATTTGCGGGACAGCGACAGTATGTAGGACATGAATCACGTCAAGAAATACAAACACTCAGCCGCCTGCTCCTTTTTTAAGGTTTCTCCGAGCAGCTGCTCCGTGCTGCCTCCCTGAGGAGCTTATAATAAATAGCCAAGTGACTTCATGAAGTGTTCTCCCGTGCGCTCTCACTCATTCTCCACTGTGCCACTGCCATCACTCCACATCTTAGAGACTGTGCCCAGCATTTCAGCTTGTTGTAGTTTGTTTTTTTAGGCGTTCACGTCAGTGGATATTTTTGCACCAGGTCCAGGATTGGCAACAATAACAGAAAATGCCCCCCGCCTTTGTTCGGATATCTTTTTAAATATTTACAAGTTGTCATGTCATCTCTGACTGGAAGAGGAAGAGAGGGGTTTCCAGCCTCGATCAGAGGAGGTCTCTGGGTAAGTCCGATTTGTTCGTTTTGGGCAAAATTTGTTAGCATTTGTGGGGTTTAGAGTTTCTTGAGAGTACTGTTGCACTAGAAAAAACAAAACACTTGGGTGTGGTTACAGTAGTCCAAGTCGATTGATATTTAATTTCCCCCTGCCAAAGCCCACATACATCCTTATTTATCATGATTTATTTCTCAGAGCGCAGAAGTGCAGCATCACTTTGAGACCGCAGGGAAGGACCGCCAGCCCAAGGAGCGCCCCTCTCCTGTGGGTGCCGGAGGGTCCAGGGGCGACCCATATCGGAATATGTGCCAGAGAGCAGACGATGTCCCGTCTTACAAGTCCCTCCCTGGATCTGTAGGAGACCGCATCCGGACAACCATGTCCTTTAGGACTATATGTAGAGGAGGCTCCATGTCGGCGAATCCCGGCTTTGGGAGGTCCGATCGGAAAGTTGCTCGTTGCGAGAAGTGCTCAGCGACCCTTGTTGCTCTGAAGAAACAAGCCCTTAGCCTGGCTGTTCACCATCACTTCTCCTGCAAGGTCAGTGACAATGATACTGTGATGGGGATCAAGTGGCAGTCGTGACAGTGCAGCCGTGTGCTTTCGAAGCAGTCTATATAAAATTTCGTGTTTGGACTCAACAGACAACACGTAACTGAAATGAAACAGGAGCTGAAAGCATATGGATGCTTATCAGCAGGTGGTACTGGTGTATATTTGTTACATTAATTAAAAGAAATGCACATTCATATTTTTTGTGATGCAATTTAGTGACAAAAGTATTCACAAACTTGCTTTTTCCTCTCAAATAACCTCTTTGGGTATGAATATTGTGAATTGAAAGAATAAATATGCATGAAAAATGTTAAAAGCAGACATGAATGCTTCAGCGAGGGCCGATAAACTCTAATAAACCTGCTGTGAAAACATTTTATGACACTTATGTCACACAGAAGCATAACTGGTAGTTCCTTTTGAGGCTATAGTGGTGATGCTTAACAAGTGTTCTAAGGCTCATGTGGGACCTTCGGTGCTTCCTTTTAGAAGCGTGCACGTTTGCACATTCATCACCACCAAAATCCATCATTCGCCAAAGTAAACCAGTGACATTCCTGCGCCAGTGGTTTTAAATGGCCATGAATATTTCATGGCGACATCCCTGTGTCATCTCCACAGTTCTCTCCATTGAGGGAAGGCTATTTATTTTTGTCCTCTTAAGTGGGATGGGGTGTGTCATGTTTTTGGAGACCACAGGGAGAGCAGGAGGAAGATGGGAGGCACCGTGCGGCCACAGACGTGGTCAGTAGAAATCTGATAAGCCAGATCTAGCTGCTCGCAGGTTTATTGATCCAAGCGTGATTTCTCAGTAGCATCATGGGTGTATAACGTCATCTGTTAAGATGGAGTTGCTGCTGTCTCTGCAGCACCTTATACTCTATCTGTCATCAGTCTAACCTGAAATTCAGTCTGGCTTATTTTTGCCTCTTTGATACATCAGGATTATTATCCCTATATATTATTTATGAGGGAAGTTTATTTAGCACCAGCTGTTTCAGCACGTTTAGGCTTTGAGTGAAATTTTGCAACATTTAAGAGCTCCTGTTGAACTCCTGTGAGGGAACATCGGTCATTGTAGTGTGTAGGAGGGAAGGAGAAACAGTGCGTGCTGGATGCTGCTGTGTGTGTCTTTCTCAGGATGAAAAACAAGATGATGGTTTTTGATTCCTTCTTGTTAGCTGTGACAGCCGGGCCAGACCTGAACCTCAGGTGTCAAAATCTCTGTTTTAAAGTAGCACGATTTTACTTGTTCTAACCTCCTGTTGTCAGATTTTTCCAAATTAAATTGGATTTTTTACATCCAATCCAGATAGCAGCTGTCTATTACAGTAACACAGTGATGACATGACATTCAGCAAAATGCTAATATTGGCTGAAAAAAGACACACAAACACTGACGTCTCGCTTTTCCTGTTTTGTTTCAGACAAAAAAAGCCCTTCTTCCAGGATGACATGCTAGTCTCCGAGAGTTTCCAGTGAATTGAGATTTATGACATGTTCCATCCACTCGTGAGATGCAGTAAACACAGTTTTTTCACTGGGCTGTTAAAGATCATAAAGACAGTGTTAATCAATACCTCCATGTAGAAAGTGGCTTCCCGTGACTCTGTTCTCGTATACTCAGTGATCATTCATACAGCCAGATATCAAACAGAGCAGATTAGACTGTTACTGTGTCCTAATGTGAAGATTGCGCTCGACTTATCTTATTTTGTCAGTCAATTACAGGCGAGTGTTGTGCAATAATAAAAAGGTACTATAAACAGCAAAGGTTTTTCCTGTCTGTAACTCCTGTTGCCATGTTCTCTCACTTGTGCAGGACTTGAGTGACCTGTCGGCATTTCTTCATGAAAACCTCCGGGTCCATAGTCGGTCCACCACGGACTTCAGAGAAAGAGACCAGGGGGAGTGTGGAGCCTGCGGTACAAACCTGTACCAGCTCAAGCAAGAGGCCATCCATGTGGCTCTGAGCCGGGGTCAGGCATTAGCCAAGCCTTCTTTTGAAGCCAGCCTCAGCACTGGCTCACTGTTTGGACAAATTGAAGCAAAGCGAGGAGACAGGGCTTCAAGGGAGGCTCTGGATCAAAGCCACACTCCTCAGAGCCCACGCAGCCCCAGGACGCCTCAAAGGACCCCACAGACCCTCAGACGAAGGGGGCCCAAGCTCCCCAACCCTGATATGGGCCGCTGGGTGGAGGAGCAGCAGCAGCTGGTGGCTTCTAAATCTGCATCCAGAGCTAATGGTGTCACCACAAACCCTTACCGTCAGGTACCACTATGAGCCCTTTTCTTAGCATTGAATCTCACATACCCTCCTAACGAGCTATATGGGTAATGTGTGCCTTTACGGGTGCACGTGTCAGCGAGCCAGTGATTCATAGGGCCTAATCAGAGCCTATTTCGATCCCGTGGCTGAGTGTGTTGTTCAAAAGTACTTTTGCTAATGGAATGGAATTGGGTCATGATTTACCTCTGTCGCAAGAGCCGGCCGGTCAAAAAGCACTTGTGATCAATAGAGGGACGGTCGTATTAAACACTGCGGCTGGCGAAATATGCATTAGTGTGATAGAAGGTGGTTGCGCGTGTCCTTCCCAAGTCCCCAATAAAAAAAGATTATAAACCTGTACAAGGTGACTGAGAACTGACTTTTCTTTACTCAGTTGGCTCATTTTCTCTGTAAGCCAACAACTAAAAATACCCCAAATCCTTCATTTAATGTAGTTAGTGACAGATTCTAGGACTATATTTGACCTGGTTGACAGATAATATGTGTAGGCATCACAGTTTTCATTTTGCTGAACCACAATGTTATTGTAAACTGCATATAGATATATCTTAGGAGGGTGTCTACAGTGTAAAATTGCTTCAAGGGTGGAGGTTTACCGGGAGCTCTCTCAAACAGCTCAGGGACAAGGACAATTTCATGCTAGCATATTCACTAAAGGAGCTATTCCTAACATTAGCATCCCTGTCACGCTTTGTCTCTGCCAAAGCTAAAAATTGATTTCCATTCACTAATCGTAAAATCTAAACTTAGTCCTGCTTCTGGTACTGATAATAAGCTCTTGATATATACTTAGTGAACTGCAGACACGGGGCAGCTTGAGCTTTTAAGGATCTGAGTATAATGTTAGCATAAAATAAAGTGTGATCTTACATGCTGATAGCACACATTTTTAGAATCCTTCTTAACATCATAAGCATCTGTGTAAGGTCCTTTTAAAAGATTTACCATTTTAAAAAACGGAGTCAGCTCTAGATTGCATTTTCACTCAACTCTGAGAGTTAGCACTACCGGAGTTAGCTAGCTGATAAAAATCTGCTAGCAGCAGTTGTCAAAAGTGGCAGTCACCATCCAGGAAGAAAGTCTGCTTTGTGTACTTTTGTCTGAAATAACAGAGCCATTGTTTGAAAAATGACTGAGAATTTCAATTTATCAGCCCGTGTTATCACTATGTGAGAATACTAAGGAGTGCTTAAATGGACCAAAGGAGTCTTCAGAGATTCTTTTAAAAACTGTTATTTTGAAGGCACGTCTAATCAAATGTGACAATAACAGCGCTCCTGTACTGTGCACGGCTGTGGAAGAAATGATTCGTACGTGTTTCAGTTTGAGAGCAGATCAACTGAGGTTTTTACAGCTTCGGTGAAAGCGAAAGCGTAGGACGAGAAGTGAGGAGACGCAAAGAAGGGCAGAGGGAGAAAGGAAGAAGAGGAGAGAAGGAAATGAAGTGTGCAAGATTGGAGGCAAGGAATGAAAGGTTTGAAGGGAAGGAAGGGCAACGAGGAAGGAGAGGGGAAAACAAGACATCATAAAAGACCGCATGAGGAATTGGAGCAAGGGAAAGTGAAGCGATAAAAAAAAGATTACGACAGAAGACGCGAGTCAAAAAGCAGAAAGCAGGAGGGTTCGGGGAAGTGTGCATTATCCATATTATCTCTGGCTTCCTCATTCCCGACAATGACCGCAGATTTCCTCTGGCACTAATTGGCACTTTGCGTTTGTGATGCTAACAAAAGTTGACTTTGTTATCTTGCCTTAAGAACGAGCTGAGCCACTGCTGGCTCAGAGGCCTGCAGCACGAGTTCACATCGAGCTGCGTGCAGAGTCGACCACGCCGCTCACACACACAGACACACACAGACACACACTGTGAACTCATGAATGAACCCTAAACGCCCACGCTGGAGCGTTGGAGTGTTGGAATATATTCGTGTAAGGCTGCTTGAGTGATGATGTGACTATGTGTCACATCTGAATCACGTTTTGCAGTCACTGCAGCCTTCACAAACTATCCTTCACACTCCAAATGCAGTTGGCTGCATCTGTAATATGACTAACGGTGTATGTTAACCCAGCGTGCTCCTCTCAGCCTGCGTGCCCTACTTACACAGACGCCCACCTCATGTTCCTCCCCAGAGTAATTCCCGTGATAATAGCCCCTTTTGGAGTGGGTGCTGCAGTGCAATTACACATTTGGATTTTTTAATGAGCTTTTTCCCCCTGCAGGCTACAGATGATGCCTATCAGAGCTGCAGGGATGTCGGGGCTGTACAGACCACCTCTAAGATCCCGCACATATCCAGAGTGGTGTCCATCGCCAACACTGCAGCTATGTCCTTTCTGACTAGGTAAGCCAATATATGCACACCAAATAACGGCAAGTGTTTGAAAAGGATCTGTACTGGCTGCACCAGGAGTTTCCGTGCAATGACACACCCCCTCACTTCTTTCCCGTAGGGCAGCTGAGAAGCTCAGCCTGACACTGAGGAAAAAGGGCCATGCTTCTGATCCAGCTCCCTCTCAACTCTCCACCTGCTTCAGGGAAATCATCCAGAAAAACCCACCGCCCGTCCCCACCTGCCTGCTGCAAGCTGCCACTAGAACCAAGGACTCGCCCAGCGTTGGCAAGGTAGACTTCAAATTCTAGCACATCAAATTGATCTGTACTACACTGAAACACATTAACTGCTCAGAAATCCCATCAATTATGATACTTGGAGGAGAGAACATAATTTAGGCACTTACTAAAATGTGTCATGAAGCAAAAACAAAGCAGAAATTTTAGTGATCACCAGGCTGGAGACCATTACTTACACTGGGGTTGGATAAAAATGCACGCCTCCCTATTTATTTATTTTCCCTCGATGACACGCTGCTGCAGGCCTAAATGCATTTTATAATTTGCTTATGCAGGTCTGACTAAAAAATGTAAAACTGTAACCAGCCACTCATTAATTGTTGCTAAAAAGAAAGTTCACAAGAGAATCAGAATTTAAATGTGTACATGTGTGAGCCTTAGATAAAAGGTTCCCCAACCGTAATGTTCTGCTAACAACCGCTGTTGTTCTAGTATAGACCACCAAAAGGCTTCAGCACTGGCGGTGTGGTTGTCAGAGCAGTAGCCATGCTTAATTTATAGTCCTTATCTTAACCGTGGCTCAGGGGGTCGGGAAGCGCATCTGTAACCGGAAGGTCACCGGTTTGATCCCCGGGTCCTCTGTCCTAGTCGTTGTGTCCTTGGGCAAGAACCTACTGGTGTTGGCCAGAGGTGCCGATGGCGCGATATGGCAGCCTCGCTTCTGTCAGTCTGCCCCAGGGCAGCTGTGGCTACAACTGTAGCTGCCTCCACCAGTGTGTGAATGTGAGAGTGAATGAATAGTGGCATTGTAAAGTGATTTGGGTGCCTTGAAAAGCGCTATATAAATACAATCCATTATTATTATTATTAATGGAGTGGAGCAGCCTACGCCGTAGTGGTCGATGTCATTGTTTGCATTTATGCTTCGATGTGTCTGCGTTGTTCCGTCACAATAAGTCAAACTGAGCTAATCTCGTTGAACAACAGTTGCATCAGCACTGCGAAGGGAGAAAGACTGGAAAACAGTCTAAAGTCTCCGGGAACTTCATTTGTTTAGTCGATCACTAACGGAAATATCTAGTCAGCCAATCACATTCCAGCAGCTAATGCATTCAGGCATGTAAACACGGTGAGGTCAACTTGGTGAAGTTCAAAGTGAACATCAGAACGGGCGAGAAAGATGACTTAGGCAATGTTGGCGATTTCGGACATTGTCGTTGGCGCCAGACGGGCTTGTCTGAGTATTTCAGAAACTCTGCTGGGAGTTTCCCTCACAAACATATCTGGGTTTACAGGAAATGGTCCCAAAAAGAGAAAATATCCAACCAGTGGCATTTCAGTTGCACAGAGTGGATAGAACGGTAACAGTACCTCAGCAACCAAGATATCTTCGATATCTTCGATATCTTGGTTGCAATGGTTGAAAATCCTCTCTGAACCTACAACATCAGAATATATTTTTAATCCCAGAGGAAATGACGTGGTCACAGTTGCTCCAAGACAGTAAGAACAGTAACTAACAATGTACCTTTGAGCAGACGAGCTAAAGCAGCAGACTGGGTGCCACTCCTGTCAGCTAAGAATAGGAAACTGAGACTACAGTTCACATGGAATCAGTGATGTTCCTTAACAGAAGATTGGACAAATATTGTCCAGTCTGATGAGTCTCAGTGTCTGCTCCAGCAGTCGCATGGTAGGGTCTGAATTTGGCATAAACAACACGAAAGCATGGATCTGTCCTGCCTTGTATCAGTGGTTCAGTCCGTGCTGTGGGGGATATTCTCTTCAACTCTCTGTCCAAATAGCACCAAGTGACCATTGTCTGAACACTACGGGCGACACACGTATCGTTGCTGACCACGTCCATCCCTGCAGTATCCTCAGCAGGATAGCGCACTCAAATAATCTAAAGCTGGTTTCTTGACCATGAGCTCACTCAGATGGCCTCAACAGTCTCCAGCTATCAACTTAATAGAGCCTATCTATCCTGGTATTATGGACCAAAGTATTTCCAGCACTTTATTAAATCTACAAGGAAGAATTAAGGCAGTTCTGAAGGGAAAAGGGGGTCCAACCCACTACCGACGAGGTGTAACATGTGAAGTGCACAGTAAGGGTTAGTCATCATACATGGATCACTGGCAGAATACTGGCTCATCATTTTAAGCAAGCTACAATTACAGTCAATAAGATTTTTCGCTCACTCAAGTGTTATCCTGATCAGTGTACAGTGTTTTCATGGCATATTACTAGCAATAGGATCAATCACAAAAATTGTGCTCTGCTTTGCTATAATGTGTACTTAGAATTCTGCACATCAGGCTAACATGATGGATTTAATGCAGTGCTATAAATCAACTGACGGCCACCACTGGATATAATGTGCAGCATCTACTGACTGCTTTATAATACACACAGACATCCTGCATGCATTATTTAAAAAGGAAAATATATATAGGTTTCACTATGAAATACGCCACTGGGCAACTACGTGTCCTGTATGAGGTATAAATATATAGAATAAACCTGGACTGGTGACTGATTGACAAAGAGCCCACAGGCACCATCTTGGAAGTGTTTTGACCATCCGTGTTGTGGGGTAAGGAGATCTCAGTCAATTTGGACGAGATCCTATATCACCCGTCCGTTGTGATACACTGTAATGTGGTGCTAATGTCTCCATCTTGTTCTCCTCCTCCCTTCTCCTCACCTCCTCAGGGAGAGAAACTCGGGGAGATCAATATGGCTGGGGGCCCTGCCCTCGTCTCATAGATGGACTCCTGGGTGTAGTCTAGAGTTACAGATAAGGGCTCAAATAGACCACACCGCCGGCCACACCTGCTTGAGCACTCAGCTTTGTACATCTAAACGTGCAAGAATATGCATGCGTGTGCGAGTCGAGGAGGATTTTCTCAGCTTGCAAATGGTTCTCCTGAATAATTTAACCCTCATAAAAAGAGTTTGACACGTGTTCAATATGGTTAAGAAACCACTTCTTGCGTAAGGTATTAAAATCATGAGGAAGGGAAAAAAATCCTTCATGTGGCAGATGGAAAATGGCTTTTCAAATTCAGTCAATGTAGGATGATCTCATCATGGTGTAATGCAGTCCTGTGCATTTTCAGGAAAACCACATTTGAGTGGGTGTCAGAACATACATCTACTTGCAGTCTTGCAGACCTGAATTCAGAAAAAACAATTTTATAATTGGCTTATAAGCCCTAATAGGGTGCGCTGTCTGGTATATGCTGCCTTGTTTTCCTGCAGACCAAGACCTGTGAGCCTTGTTAGGAGCCTGTCAGAATCAGGATATAACTCGATTTAAGAGCTTAAAGCCGCTAAATCTCAGACTTCCTCCAGAGATGTGCATTAAGGAATTAATGTCACGACATGCAGAGATACAGCAGGAGGAATGCATTGTCATGCAGCTGATGTATGATGTATGAGGCGGTTGTGTAGTTGCTGCACTGACTGAATCATGTGGTGTGTTGCAGCCTAAAGGTAATATGCTTTTGTTTCAATTCACCATTTTATTCTTGGTTGTCAGTTCATTTATATTTGATGTCCTTACAAAACAGGCGACTGGTTGTCCAAAGACAGTTTGTCTGTTTAGCTCAACAAAGTTCACCTCCATTGCTTCAGGATCTCAAAGATGCCCTAATACTCTTTGACATTTATCACTTTGTTCTGCCCAGGTTTTCTCTTTTCCAGCTGAGGATTTAGACAGTATTTCAGCCGCCTGTTGTTGAACAGCAGGGGCTCAGAGCACAAGTCTGACTTTTCCTTTACTCTTCAGCAGCTGTTTTTGGAGTCAAAAACCTCTGTTGGTAATCATACGTTTAAAAAAAAATGAATGCATAAACAGAACAGACACCATATCGCTGCTGTTTGCTGTCTGTGGTCTGCACATAAATCAGCTAGCATACATACACGCTGTACAGTAAAAGCAGAGTATCTAGTCCCTTTATGCATTTAATAAACTGTAGAGTTTTCAGATAAAACAGTCTGACTCTTTCCTAAAGGCTCCATGTGCGACATAGTACTGCTCAGTCTTGCCTCATTGGCGTTTAGATTAAGATCTCATTTTGTTGGTACCTGCTAGCAATTAGCGCTGTATATTTACATGCTAGCATCATGTTAGCGTTCAGCTTTTTAGCTTAGACTGGACAGTAGCAACAAATACATTATAATGCCATTATAATGAGGTTAAAGCATTAAATATTAAACAATACAGACATTTTACAGTTTGCCTGTAGCGTCATGCCATGATGATATGTGTTGTAACTTTATGCAGTGTTGCTCCAACTGCCCGTGTAGCGTGGGTTGTGGTCAACAATAACTTTAGACCAAGCACAGAGGACTGAGACGAGGCTATGGTGGAGGTCCAGACTTTTACTCCATAGGCTCAGAACACATACCATAACACAGTACCACCTACTGGTGGGAGGTAGTAATAGCTGCTGCTTATTACAATATACCACATCCCTCTTTTCCGAGATAAAGATACTACCTCTTAACTCCAATATTTTGTAACATAAATGCACCTTTTAAATCGTAGGAACATTAACAATATTATATTCTTGAGACATTAAGTAGAGCACACCTCAGATTGCTTGTCACTTGAGCAATGCAAATACACATCAGTGTAGTGTTTTGAAACAGATGAACACATGACAGATTAGATAAGACATGTCAAAATGAACATATGAAACATGACATATTTTCTCTCTTCTCCAACAAGACAGTTATCTAGCTTGTACAGAACAACGCAGGTACAGGATAGAGTGACTTTAAGTTTCCCAATCACTTAGTCTCTATACCTGGCAGGGCGTATTATTGCTCGGCCACTGCGCGTGTAACATGTGGGTGTGTTGTCCATACTTGCAGGACTAGAGTTTTGTGGGGTGTCATTTGCTGGTGGCTCCACTGGCTCTTGGGTGTGAACGGACAGTTCATCTGGGTCCATGGGTGTGTCCTTGAACAGACTTGGGTGTATTTTCCTCAGATGTCTCCTGTTCCTCCTGAGCACTTTACCATCTGGTGTTTGCACCGTGTAGGAGCGTGGTTCCTCTCGCCGATGAGTTACAACAGCTGGCTCCCAACCGCGCCTTGTTTGCATGTGCACAGTCTCGCCTGGGGTCAGAACAGGCAATGGTCTTGCGTGCTGATCATAGTGGCGTTTCTGCTTTGATTGCAACCTGCGCACTTTGTCGTGAATGTTCTGTGGGGTTGACTGCCTCAACACAGCACTGGTGCATGGCAGGGTGCTGCGGAGAACCCGTCCCATCAACATTTGTGCAGGTGACACACTAAGTCCTGTGACTGGAGTGTTCCTCAAAGACAACAGCACTAGATGTGGGTCTGTTCCAGTCCGTGCGGCTTTCTTAAGTGCATGTTTGACAGTCTTTATGGCTCGCTCCGCCATGCCATTCGAAGAAGGAAAGCCGGGACTGGAGAAAGTTAGCTTTATCTCCCAGGATGCTGCAAACGATCTCATCTCGTGGCTGGCGAATGGAACATGATCGCTCACTATCTCTTTGGGAATTCCGTGTCTTGCGAAGACTGATTTCATCTTCTGAATCACAGAGTGTGCCGTTTTGTCAGGTAAGTTAAGAACTTCTGGATATTTTGATAAATAATCCACTAACAAAAGATATGGATGATCGTTCAGTTCGAAGATGTCTGCTCCGATTTTCATCCATGGCAGCTCTGGAATCTGGTGTGGAATAAGCGGTTCAGCCTGGTTCTTTGGCTGCATTTGCTGGCATTGTTCACACTTTTCAAGCATGGTCTCTATGTCGCGTGACATGCCAGGCCAGTACAGCACTCTTCTTGCTTTGGCTTTTGTGCGCTGCACGCCTTGGTGGGCAAGGTGCAGCTTCTCCAGGATCACACGCCTGAAGCTTTGGGGTATTACGATCTTGTCCCCGATCATAATAATGTCATCGTGGAAACTGATATCGTGTCTCATAGGCCAGTAGCTGTGGAGTGTTTTGTCTAAACTCTTCCTTCTGGGCGGCCATCTGTTGAAGTGTCTTTCGCGCACGGCTTGTAGTACGCTGTCTGCTGCCACTGCTTTTTTCAGGTCACACAATGTTTTCTCGCTCAATGCTGCTGTGGCCTCCAGAGCATACACAACTCTTTCATCATTTGCGTTTTCACTCACGTTTCCGTCGTCACTGGTAGTTGTGGCACGTGAGAGTGCATCGGCTATATCTCTGTAGTTGCAGCAGCATTCCTTGTAGCCTCGCTGGTGCCTTGCATAGCGGTTTGCGCACTATCGCCTCCAGGGGTTTATGATCAGATTGCACTGTCACTGGTCTTCCATAGACATACTGGTGGAATTGTTTAGCGGCAAACACAATGGCTAGCAACTCTTTTTCTATTTGTGCATACCTTTTTTCTGTGTCTGTGAGTGCTCGTGACGCGTAACACACAGGTTGTCCGTCTTGTAATAGGCATGCGCCCAGCCCATCTTTTGAAGAATCGGCCTGCAGTGTTAGTGGTTTCTTGTGGTCATAAAATCTCAACACTGGAGCTTGTGTGAGCGTCGACTTGAGCGTCTGTAACGCTACTGTGTGATGTGGCTGCCACTGCCACACTGTGTCCTTCTTGAGTAGCTGTCTCAAAGGTGCTGTGAGCGATGCTTCATTTTGGATGTACTGTGCCAAAAACTTCGTCATTCCCAGCAGACGCTGAAGGCTTTGTTTGTCTTCTGGAGTCGGCATGTCGACAATAGCTTTGATCTTTGAAACATCTGCTTTCTGCCCTGCTGCTGTGATGATATGGCCCATGTATTTCACTGTGTCAACTTTGAACTGAATTTTGTCCTTGTTAAACTTCACGTTAGCTGCTCTTGCTTTCTCCATGACCTTCTGCAGGATTTCATCGTGTTCGTGCTCTGATGTAGCTGCAATTATCATATCATCTGCAATGATAAATACACCAGGAATGTTGCCGAAAGTCTCACAATTCTTTTGTTGAAAGACCTCGCTGGCTGATTTGATCCCGAATGGGAGTCGGAGGAAGCGATATCGGCCCCAAGGTGTATTGAAGGTACAGAGCTTTGATGACGGCTCGTCCAGCTTGATCTGCCAGTATCCATCTTTTTCATCCAATATGGTGAAGATGGATTTTCCTGCTAGCTTGCTGCGAACGTCCTCGTGTGCGGGAATGGAGTAGTGCTGGCGTTTAACTGCTTGGTTCAGATCACAAGGGTCCAAGCACACCCTTAGTGTTCCGTTCTTCTTCTGTGTGGCGACAAGACTGTTGACCCAATCTGTAGGCTCATTGACAGGCATTATGACATCTCTGTTTTGTAAGTCCTGTAGCGTCTTCTTCAGCGCATCCATTATGGAGAGTGGCACGTTCCTGCATGCGTGAATCACAGGTGTTGCATTTGGGTCAATATGTATGTGGTGAAGTCCAGGGAACTCACCTAAGCCTGTGAACACATCAGCGTACATCTCCACAAGTTCTTCCGAGGTAGAAGGTGGTTTAGCTGATTTCGGTACAGAGGATGTCATGGCAAGGGTCTCAACTCGTTGCACCAGATGGAGCTCTTCACAAGCTTGTCCACCTAGGATCGGTTTATCTGCATGGCTTGATACAAGAAAGTCAAACACAGCCTTGTGCTTCCGTGCTTCACACTCAAGAGACACCACACCATCTGCACGTATGCGGGCTCCACCAAAAGCTATGAGTACAGTCTTTGTGGGCTGTAACCGAGGCATATCTGGTAACTCGTCATAAACTGATCTGGGGAGCACATTTGCGTCCGCACCTGTGTCTAGCTTGAAGGTGAGTGGTACGTCTCCGATTGTCACACTTTCATGCCATTTGCCAGTCTTGTGCTTGTCGCTGGATACCATGCCGATGTATAGTGAATCGCCATCAGTTTCAATGTTGTTAATAGTTTTTGTTTTCTTGAAGTGTCTACTCTTCTCTGCGCTAGCTCTGCACACTTTTGAGAAGTGGTTATTTTTCCCACACTTGTGACATGTTGCCCCATAGGCTGGACACTGTCGGAATGCGTGTTTGTTGCCGCATTTGTGACAAACTGTTTGTTTGTCGTTGCTCAGTTTGTTTTTACTGTGTCCTGATTTAATGTATCCTGGCATTTTTCTTAATGCGTCCACTGACGTGTCTTGGGCTGCAGTTATTGACTGCATGGCCTGAATCTGTGACTTGGCCACTTCTGCTGATCTGCATATTTCTATCGTCTTGCGCAGTATGAGGTCGTTGTCACGAAGCAATCTCTCTTTTAGTCTTGCGTCACTTATGCTGAACACCAATTTATCCCTGATCATGTCGTCCTCATTGATCCCAAATTCACAACTTTTACTTCTCTGACGGAGTTCCGTGACATATCTGTCCACTGTTATATCCGCCGACATTGGGTATGACCAGAACTTGTGGCGTTCAAAAACAACGTTCTTTCGTGGACTACAGTATTCCTTAAACGTTTTCAAAATGTCCGCCATTGTCAGTGCGTCTCCGGTCGGGGTCACTGTGAGCGTGTTGTACACTTCAAGCGCTTCTTCGCCGATAGTGTGGAGAAGAATGGCTATTTTAACCTTTTCATCCTTCTCCAACGCACCCGTAGCAGTCATATACAGTCCGAATCTTTGTTCCCACCTGCGCCAGGTCTCAGATAAATTGCCTGTGAGCAGTAGCGGTGATGGTGGCTTGAATTGCTCCATGCCGTTAGCAATGGCTACTGTTAGCTAATCTACGGCTAGCTTACTCACGTCGCGGTCCCTGTTCACACGGTCTTGCCGACTTCTGACACCATGTTGTAACTTTATGCAGTGTTGCTCCAACTGCCCGTGTAGCGTGGGTTGTGGTCAACAATAACTTTAGACCAAGCACAGAGGACTGAGACGAGGCTATGGTGGAGGTCCAGACTTTTACTCCATAGGCTCAGAACACATACCATAACACAGTACCACCTACTGGTGGGAGGTAGTAATAGCTGCTGCTTATTACAATATACCACAATATGGTGGCTAGCACTGCAGCAAGAAAGACCTCTTTTTGTTGTTGTTTTTTAAACCCACAGTCCAAAGAAATGCTTGTTGAGGTTAGGTTCACGGGAAATACTAAATTGGCTGCAGGTGACCAGCAATCGTTGTGCTAGGCATGGGGCAGACTGTATCAGCTACAACACAAGGTGATGTGGCTTTTAGTTAATTAGCTGTAATTGTGGCTAAGACCAGCCTGGACGTTATGCTCAGTCCATCAGGTTGTAAACAAGACTACGCTACAAACAGCTAGAGGATCTATGAAGCCTTGCTCATCCGTAGTGTTGCTTTACCAAATATTAACAAGAGCGTGCTACCATATTCACAATGCTACAACAAGCTCTCACATGCAGTACTGATGGCTGGTTAGAAGTCTTACTCGGGTATTATAGATTCCCTGATTAATGGAAACTTCAAAGCAGCATTACACGAATGGCTGTTTCCCCCCAAACTCAGGTTAAAAATGAAAGTAAAATAAAAGCATTTAAATGACTCTAAATTCTGCTCTGTGATTTGAGGACGCTTGAGTCTGTGTAACCTCCTATAATTGAATGGGAAGGCTTTTCTGACAAAGCACCCATATCTGATGAGCTGGGAGTGAGAATGGGTTGGTGCTGATGCTGCAGTGGGTATGTCCAACCTTCCTCTGATATTTGATAATTTCCCACAAACAGCAGGGCGTACAGTTCATACAGCAAACACAGAGCGCAGCTAAAGCTGATGGAAACTGCATTTTTGGGTAAATAATAATTTGAGATTAAGCTCATGCTCTTTGCAATCTCATGACAGCTGTTCTTACTGTTATTTTTTCATACAGTATTTTTCAGTTGGACAGATATTTTGTTCTGTACTGTGTCTAAATTTCATCACGACTCTGTTTCCATTTCCTTTGGCGAACAGGTGAAAGTCGTGCTGAGGGTGAACCCATCGCTGTCAGAGAGCCAAGGCCAACCACCTGTTCTCCGGATCGACCCGTCCAAGAAGAGAGTAACCATAGTGGAGCCGGTCACCAAAAGCCATCAGCATGCTACCATGACACTGGGCAGGGATGGCAAAAGTCAGCTGAAGACCTTCACCTTTGACAGTGCATATCCTCAGGAGTCAAGCCAGGTGTGGCTCTGTTGCAAAGCATTTAAATATGACTTTAGTTGTTTCTATGGTGATCAGGTTGGCAGACAGTGGATTGTGTAGCATTACATGTATACAGCACATATTCCCTCCTCTTTATCCTACACTGTTAGTTCCCTCTCTCTGTCTGATGACCTGAAAACTGATAGGCCCTGGATAGCCACCACAATTACACAGTCCATCAATTACATTCAGCCTTATCCAAGCTCTGCTTACAGTATCTGAGCCCAAGGGAATCAGTCTGCATCCCCGTTCTGCTTTGCTCTTGCTCTGTACCGAGTGCGCTTCTTCACAAGCTGCTCGCTGTCCTTTGTTCTCTCGACCAGGCCGAGGTGTGTGCAGGCGTCTTGGCTGATGTCATCCGCTGTGTGCTCAGCGGCAGCGATGCCTGTGTCCTGGGCTTGGGTTGTGCTGATGTGGGTGAGTAATCGGTCCTTGTCCTCTCGATACAAATCTCCAGCCTCCTCGTGTCTTTTGTCTCCTCTCCCAGTCAGTTTTCTCTTTTTTGCTCTTTAAAAAAACCAACAAACAAACATTTCCCTTTAAGTTATTCATCCTTCACCTGTTACTTTATAAATAAAAGCCTGATCATCAGTTATACAGCATGCATGTGTTTGTAAAAGCTTCCCATTGTTTGACGTTTTAGGCAAATATTTCACTTCATTTTGCTGAAGCGCTGAGCAGAAGGGCCTGCAAACAAAGTGGACTGTGATATGTTGCTATTAGAGAGATGGAGCCCTGCACTTAGCGGTAAAGGGGTTTAATAGATTTGTAGCACACACACACACACACACACACACACACACACACACACACACACACACACACACAGGGTAAGGACAGGGTCTCCTTGGACCTGCTTTTTCACATGACGCCACTCTCCGTAAATCTGATTGAATTAGTTGGCCAGTACAGACTACATGTGGCCCGCGGCCAGGGGGGCATCAATCTCCTCCACAGAATACTATTCTCTCTGAATAACGGCCGCTCGGCCTTTAATTGGAGTAAACCAATTCTCTTATCCTCATTCAATTAGAGTTTGGATAAGACGAGATAGGGTGAAACAAGCCCATAACTCAAGAGTAATGTGGGGCAAAAGTGCACTAGAAAGAGACACAATATGGCATCGGTCCATAAAAACATTTATTTGTCTATTCTTGTGAGATTATATATGATGTGTTTTGTTCGTGCCAATGCTTTCCTGCAATTAGCCCCATTTCAAGACTTTGCTATAAATCTGATTATCTATATATCCATATATAAAATCTTGCAGATATTTTTTATGACTGATATGAAATCTTTTATTATTCAGTCATTTCTGCCTGCAGTGCATTGAAAGTGAACGTGTGCTCTGTGATGTGCTGTTTTCAGCACGCCTCCTCCCCTGCCTTTATTTCAGTGTTAAGATGTTACAGTTCGATGTTCATTATTTGGTGTGTACTATTTTGAGCCCATGGCCTCAGCTACGACTATGGCCCCATTGTGTTTGGTAGCACACGTGCAGAAGCCAGACGTACAATCATTTTTAGCTGAGCTACCCAAAAACTAACTCCGGCTGATGATGCTTTTTTTTGGAAAATTAAAAAAATAGTTCCCTTGCTAAGTGGAATAAACGACTTGTATCTCCTGTTACACACGTGAACAGCAGAAGCTGTGATTTTATTTATTAAACAGCCCAGAAAAACTGTTTCTGACAGCAACACGTTGCATTGATATGGTTAGTATATTTTTCAGACATAAATAATATAAAAACTGATTGTGCCACTCAGACTGTGTATTTGTGAATGTAGTATATATTGTGTGGATGCATACCTTCATGTATGTCATATGTAGTAGGGTTTTCAAAGGACTCAAGGCGGCCCACAGTCCAACTAAGTACACTCTTAATAAGTGCACACCAAAGAATCACAGAGGGATCCCTAATTAGCAAGAAGGTGCTGTTAGTCAGTTGCAGCTGATTCATTGATGATCTGCAGGTGTGAGCACATTTTGACAGTTTGCTGGTTTGGAGCATTCAGGTGTGGTTAACAGAAGGTCACCCAAATGTGTGTAACCCATGCTTAGACGGTGCATAAGAGCTACATTTCAGTTAGCCTCAGTTAGCATGTTAAAGTTAAAGTTCATTAAGGCACTGCTAGAAAGACTGAAAACATATAGCTTGTTTGGATGGCAGCGTGGCTTAGCTTTCAGGATCAGTGTCCTTTGAACAGACAACAGCAAAATGTTGGTGCTTGGCTGTAACACACAGCAACATTTGAGCCAAAACCCAAACAAACACAACAGATCAGTATAAACACCTGATACCAAGTGTCAGGCACGGTGGTGGAGGTATGAGGATTTGGGCTTATGCAGTCACCTGGGAACCGAGTAGTCAAATAATCACCATAAACTCCAAACTAACCTAGAGACAAATGTGAGGCTCAGCCAGCTAAAGCTGTGTCATGCAGCAGGCAATGACCCCCAACAGTCAAGGTGACCCACAGTAGAACTTATAAACAAATACCTGCAAAGTTCAATGAACTTAAGCAATGTTGTAAAGACAAAAATTGTTACACAACATTGAAGGCTGATACACTCATACAGAAATCAATTGGTTTAAATTAATGATTATGGTCTATAATAGCTGCAAGCCATCGAATCTTGGGGTGCACTTCATTTTTCATAAGACCGAATCGAGTCTTGCAAAAACTTCATTTTTATATATAGAAAATCTGTGCATCTATGTGTTCCCCTTCCACCTCAGGGTCCTGGTCCAGCATGGTGGGCAGTGGTGAGAACATTGGGAAGCTCGGCTTGATTCCTTGTGCCATCTCCTGGCTGTACAGCGCCATCGAGCGCCGCAGAGAGAGGACGTGGACCGATCTCAGTGTGTCAGTGTCTGCTATCGAACTGTGCTGCGGAGAGGAGGACACGCTGAGGGATCTGCTGGGGGAAGTTGTTCCATCATTAGGCAGCATCCACGACAGCCCGAAAGCCCACATTAAACTCCAGGAGGACCCAGTCTACGGAGTCCAGGTAGAACTGAAGGTTTTTACCATTAAGAGAAGGGATTGTTAAACTCCTGTGCCTCCCTTACCTCTGCATCGGCACGCTGTGGCCCAGTGACCCACATCTGTAGTAGTGGAGTTACTGTTGTTGGCATAAAAGTCTAATAAATCTTCATAAACACAAACCCAAAGTAGACAACAGGGAGCAAAGGTGATACTGTTTACTGCAGATAGGAGACAGCAGCAGCAAAAACCCCTTTTAAAGTTATTCTAATTGTTTCAAAAGAGACAGTATTCTCACGTTACACGTTCATGCCAACTAGATTAGTTAGATTAGTTGTCTGTGGTGCTTGCGAGCTGGCGTGAGTGTGTGCCCTCTGGATGTGAGAAACTTTTATTCATCTTTATTTAGACAATAATGGTCCGCACTGTGTTGGAAAAGATAATGGTGCTGGGAGGGAAACCTATTATGCTGCACAGCACATTATATCTGATTACACTGTGTCTGTGTGTGGGCGCCACATCCTCTCTGTTCTTTCAGTCAACACTTGAAGAATGACTGAAGCCCGAATGTTTTGCTGCTGAGACGAATGACACAAGATTCATTCTAACAATATTGAACCTGTTTCAAAATGAACAGTGATCAGCAACAGTGGGATAAATGTAACAGATGAAAGGGCTGATTTTACAGCAAATGTGCATCTGCTTCTTCTCTCCTTCAGCTACACAAGCACAACCGGGTGAAGGCCCCCACTGCCGAGCGGGCTGCTTCCCTCCTGGATGCAGCCGTCGCAGCACGTCGGCACAGTGACTTTATTACGTACCTGTGTGACAGCTCCATCATGTTCTTCACCCTTCACGTGCAGCCTCCACGTACAGAGAGCAGCACCATTGGAAAAGGTTGCAGTGAAATATTCAGAAACTGATTCTAGAATTTCGATATTTTATGATTTGCATCTGTTAAATCTTTTTGCATTACCTCCTCTAAAGTCCAACTGTATCGTTTCCGTAGGTTCCCGCGGCGCCACCAAGTTGACCATGATAGACGTGTGTAGTGGTATGAGGGGTGTCAACAAAAATAAACCCCCCCATTCTGAGCTGGGCCCAATCGTCCTGTCTCTTCTAAGTGGACAGAAAAGCACCGCAAACAAGTAAGAATCTAAAACAAAGGAGGAAAATTGTTTGTTCATTAAAAACTTTGTTTTCTTTAACCTATTTATACTCCGGGTTTACAAGCTGCAACACAGGCCACTGTAAACCACCCCAAACTGCAAATTCTTATTGGAGCTCTGATATTTATTTATTTTCTTCTCTTTTTATGTCGATTTATTAGCTTTTTTTTTTGTGCGCTGATGTAACCGGAGCCTCGTCGGCTCGTATGCTGCACTGGATTTGCAGAGATGACAATAAAGTTTACTCTGACTTTGGTGCAGTTAAACCTGCGACCACAGACACTCACATGACGTTGCACTGTTTCTGCAGGATTGGGAAGTTGACGTTGCTCCTTCGAGAGTCCCTGGGCCACACAAATTGCCACACTACAGTAATTGCTCAAATCATGGATTCTTTGACACACCTTCAAGAGAACTTCTCTACCATCCAGCTTGCTTCTCGTTTTCGCAGGACACAGAAGAGGACGAAGGTAGTATAAATGACAGAGTCTAATCATGTCACTCTTTATCTAGCACCCCAAAATTGTTGAATGTTGCTTTGGATTTATAAGACTTATCTAATAGCATCATCCACCTTCATCCGACAGCAGTCTACCTCATGTTCTCCTTGTGCGAGGAGTCTGACTAGAGAAAAAAAAGGGCTGCAGTCGTTCTCCCTGCGGGCGTTCCACTCTACCGATGAGGTAGACGTCGACATCCGTCCTTTTCGCCTGCGTGATGAACTGGATGAACGCTCCAGTAGTGAACAGTCTTGCGACACAGTCATCCAGATAGACTCAGACGGCTCAGTCCACCCCAGATCAGCCCCGAGGCAGGCGCAGCCCGAGTTTGTACCAATCATACCGTCTTTGCACCCTAACAAGGCGGACTTGGACGACCCAGAGTTTGCTGCTCTCCTCCAGGAGCTTCTGAGAATTCCTCAGCTGCAAGTAGAAAAGACGACAGAGTCAGCTCTTCTGGGGCAAACCGACGTTTTGAAAGGAGAAAGGAAGCAACCAGAGAGGGACTGTCTCAAATGTGACACGTTTGCTCAACTTCAAGAACGTCTGGGGTGCATCGATGGAAGTGAAATGACCATGGATGTGCTCAGATCTTCCTTAAAAGGTGCCTGTTTAAATAATGTCACTGTTAAGTCACAGCACCCGGAGGAATCTGTAAAACGCGCAGACACTGAAGCTCCACAGACACTGCTGAATAAGGGGCTGAGCTGCAGTCAGACCTCTGCTGGAGAAAAGCAAACAGACGGTGCTGGAGACAGTTTTCAGAGAGAAGATTCGGGTTTGTACGACTGTGAGGAGTGTAGTGCCACCAGTTCCAGCGAGGAACTGCTCAATCAAACTCTGGGTCTGAACGCGACCTGCCGCTCTGAGCCTTCTAACACCAGGACTCTTAAGTCAGGTAATGGGGTTTCTTCCAAGCGCTTTAATGTGGATGCAAAGGTCACGGCAGGGGCCAGTTCTCTTGCACTTGAACCTTCACACAAACAGGACAGAGCTGAAACTGCTGATTGGTTCAAAACAGACAAAAGGACCTCACCAGTTGGCAAAAGCTCCCCCATATCTCCTTCTTCTACGTGCTCCTCTTCACACTCCCTGGCTAAAAGTGTTGTACTCGGAGACGTCCTAAACAGTCACCCCAAACAGGATGTTAAGGAAATGAAAGCCACGATCACAGTGACCGTTCAGCAGCCGCTGGACTTAAAAGGTCAAGATGAGCTGGTTTTCTCTATGGTAGAAGAGGTGACCATCAGTGGAGCGTACGACAGAGCAAGGACAGGTGGAAATATTATTTGCATCAGAGACGGAGCTCATTCACAGGCACACGCTGAAGACTCGGCTAGTTCTCAGCCAATCCAGATAATCAGCAACGTCAGCGAGGAATCTGCAGCTCCAGGCTCCTCTGGTGCTCCCGAAAGCTCTGCTGCTCATCCTGCTGGCACTGAAAAGTCCCAGCATCAAGTCAGAAGGGAGAAAAGGGTGTTGCCTTCATTTATTAACCCCATGTTGATTAATACAGACTTGGATTGTGACTTGGATTGTGCCAAAGACAACGAAAGTCACTGTGAAACTTTAGCAGGAGTCAGGTCAGAATCAGAGTCCATTAGAAATACAGCTCGATGTTCAGAACACAGGGAGGTCCTTCAGGAGAAGTGTGCACCTGTGGCTTCTCAGAAACATGTCAAAAAGACTGACAAGTCTTGTAGCCAAATGTCTTATGAGCCAGTCGTCTTAGAACATTTGAGTTTTTGTAATAAACCTCCAGACAACAAAACGTGTGAGCAGACAAACACAGACAAGGCCCACCCCAGAGACCGTGGGCATGTTTACTCCTCGAACACTGCAGAGCTTTCAGAGGGGACTGAGATCACATGCAGAGATACACCCAAGAGGACTGGTGAGTCACCTGGTTGCCAAGAAACCATCCTTTGCTCCTATTCAACAGGTAGCTTACCTCGAGCATGGCAAAGTGCCAAACACCAGGATGCCCACCTCGTAGACTCAAGGGGGCTGACATCATCCACTCCCTGCAGCCCAAGGGTAACTCTCGAGAGGAGGAAGGCGAGGCAGCACTCCCCTACTAACCACAACCTCTATATTTCCTCTCCTCAAAGATATGGAACAGACTTCAAACAGGATCCTGGTGCTACTTTCAGGAAGGGTATTGGATCTGTGATTGATAAATCCACTTCAGCAGTAAAACGTGATAATACAAGCAGGAGGCTCAGGTCACCGATGGAGGAGAGTGGCAGGCTTTTCAGTGCCAAACTACAGCAGCTGGCTAGACGGACGAGCTCTCTTGGGCGGATCCCAAGAGACTTTCCAGCCCTAGAAAGAGGCGGCAGCAACGCTTCTGTGAGCTCCAGGGGAAGCTCCAGGGGAAGTACTGAAGGAGCTTGTAAGTCTGGCTATAAAGGCAATTTTGAGGGAGATTGTACCTTTCCGAGGGCCAGCAGGAGCCCGAGGAAAAATCCTCGGTCTGAACATCATTTTTTCCCGTCTGAAAACCCTGCGACTCAGTCTTCTAGGCATATCCACTCCAAGCTTTCTGCTGTGGGAAAGCTCAAGACGTCTAGCCCCAAAGTCCGTCGATCGTCAGCTCCTAGCATCAAGAACCCCGGCGTCTCCCACAAAACCCTGCAGGACTCCATCAATCATAGTGCCAGTCTGTCTCCAGACAGTAAAACAGTCAGCCACGAACGCACATCCTCCTTTTTCCCCTCTTCCCCTCCACGGTCTCATCGCTCTATCAGCCGGACTCCAAGCCAGAGCTCCACATCCTCATCCACAAAATCTGCCATTCAGGGATTTGTTAACGGTCGCCTCTCAGACTTTCTCAAGGAGAGGGCCCCCAGTCCCACTACAGGAGGATCGGACCAAACGACCTCACTGCCCTCCCCGTACAGTCAACTGACATCTCCCCGCATGCCCGATCACCTGAGTGGGCACGCAAGTGACACCACCAGCGTGTTGAGCGGCGATTTACCACCAGCTATGGGGAAGACATCCCTGCATTTTTCTAACAGAAACAGTTTGGTGAGCAGTGGCTATGACAGCATGGTGAGGGACAGCGAGGCCACAGGCAGCAGCACCTCAGCCAGAGACTCAGTCAGCGACAGGAGCGGCTCCCTCCTCAGCGCGGCTCGCAGCGGCCGGCCGTCTCGGAGACGAGGCGGTACAGGTGAGAGCGCCTACGATTTTTATGTAATGAATTAAATGACTTTCACTTTTGGAAAGTTTTCAAGTTTGATTTATAAAGCAAACAAAAACAAACCAACAGAAGCTCAAAGCAGACGTTCTTATGCAAACGTTAGCGCCGCTGTTCGCCAACGCCAGCTTCATGGTGACATGGCTGGCTCATAATCTGACTGCATAACATATTAATGTGACATTAATGAAAGACGACATGTGTGCTGGACGCAGCCAGACCCAGTTTCCTCGCTGGCATTAAAAGCCAGATTGTGTAGGAAGTCGCATCATTAATACATGAACCCAGGAAGGATTCTCACTGATGGAAACAGAAAACGTTTGTGTGGTTGTGTTACACAGAGGGGTGTGTGCGTGATTATGCACGCTAACAGAGTTATGTTGCAAACACACTCACTGTTGTGATGATGATGGAACAGCAGAGGAGACACGACTTGAATAAGTATATGACTCTTAAATAGTCCCCTGAAATAATACACTGTTAACTGCTTTTTGTGCGTGCGCTCAGTTTGTCCTCATGTGTCCTCTTCTGTAACTAAAAGCTACAGTTTGAAAACATAAAGCACTCACTATCTTTTCCTGCACTGGCAGACTGACTCAAACTGAGAGTTGCAGTAATTGTGTCTCCGGTCTTGACTTCTGGCAGCTCTGCGGCTGCACTTTGGCCCGAGGCAAACTGTTGTTCCAGCAGGAACCACATACGGCAGCTCATGAATCGTTTCCTGCTGTAGCTGCCTCGTCTGTAAATGTGTGACTCACTGTGACTTTTCTATTTAATGCTCAACACTCACATTAAGAACCAAGAAAAGTCCACTAACATGTGCTTCTGCCTTACATGTGTTGGCGCTCTTGGCTCCAGGTACTCAGCAGCGCCACCTTTCCCATGATTCACCTCTGACCCTGAGACGCTCGGCTAGCGGTCTGCGGTCTCGCTGGATGGATCAAGGAATCCCAGAGGCCTACGAGATCAAGGTCTATGAGATCGACAATGTACAGAGGATGCAGGAAAGAGCAGGTGCTGGCAAACAGGTGCTGGGTTTATTTTGATTTTTTTTTGTTGGAGGTTAAAGGGCATTACATAATAAACAGTATGACCTTTATAACCTCTGCGAGCAACGAGCGAGAACAGCCACAAAAACAGGATTGTGGTTGTTGTTTTGTTTGTGACGTAGAACTCAGTTAGTTCTCTTTTTGTATTCGAAATGGTAAGTAACCATTTTTTGTTATGGAATAAAAGGACCGGCGTTAATGCTGCCACAATATCATTTTTTGATATATTAAATGGAATAAATTGAAATGATCTGCCGTCTCTGTTGCAGAGATTTGAGGAGACGCCGCAGATATTGTGAGGCGAGAAACCTCAGCTATGGTGTCAACTTAACAGACCACAGCGAATAAGAGTAGAATAAGATAAATAAAATAGAAATATCCTTTATTGTCCCTCACTGGGGAAATTCACGCGTTACAGCAGCAAAGTGACAGACAGCGTGCAGGTTCCCACAAAGCTTAGAATAAACAAGGAATAAGAGTCCCGAGCAAATTTACAACATAAGAAACACAAATACTTTACAGTATTTTTAAACAGCAAAAAGTGCTTAAAAACAACAACGACGCACTACTGACAGTAATAATGAGGTGCCTCCAGTGTCTCGAGGTCATAGATTAACTCATGAAAATTATATTCCAAAAACTGGAAGTCGAGTTATTGAGCAAATCACAATTTAACCCTGTGTTTGTACTGAGCAGCTACAAGGTCTTCATACCTTTAACATATATTCATTTCCACCCATTTTAAATGTAATGTGTGTCTCATAAAACTTTGTTTTCTTATATGATTGATGATAAATGTGGCACATTTTTTCCTTCTGCAACGTAGTCCGAAGAATATGAATCCAGTAAACATATTAAATGGGAGAGAAATACAAAAGGAGTCCGTCGTGAGTAAATCATAGACAGAAATGTCTTAGGAGACCAAACATCTCCCACTCGTGGGAGTATTTTTGCACGATGCTGCAGAAGAAGAGCATGCTTGATAAGCTGACTGTGTAAACCTCGCATAAAAGACCGTCTGGCATTTAAAATGCGCTTGATAGCAAAACAGGGTCCATGTGGTGACGTAATGTCCCACAACGAGAGGTCTGGCCCCGTGAGACGCCTCCCTGTCTCCACCAGTCTCAGGCAACTTTGATACAATTTTAATGACCACATGGGGTAAACTGGGTCAGTGCTGCAGCGGCGAACAAAGACGTAGAACAAGCAGAGCAGAATGGAGGTAAAACACCAGATTTTAAAAACTGTAAATATGGATTTATTGACCCCCCCTCCCCCCACCCCCAAACGACTGCCATGCTCCCCCCATCTCTGCCCTAACATGATGTTTATATGAAGAGCAGCTGAGAGGTGGATGCTGTTTTTCATTAAAACCTACAAAGTACTCACATACAGTATTCCAGGGCTCATTGTTTAAATGGTGAGAGTAAATTAAATTTACTTAATTTCAGCTGTGTTTTAAAAATCTTTGAATAAATAAAAAAAGTGAAAAGGGTTGTGTTTCTGCTTTCAGGGGCCCACATGCTTCAGCGCCAAGCTGAAGCTCCTGGAGCACCGTCAGCAGAGGATCTCCGAAGTCCGAGCCAAATACAACAACCTGAGGAGAGAGCTGGAGCTGGCCAAACGCCGCCTCATGCTGGAGCCCGCCACGTGGAACCACGAGTGTCAGTGGAGTTTCTTTAAAAACTAACTGTAACTGTTATTGCTAATATCTGAAAAGAGTAGTCGTCATCTAGATTTAGCTTCCTCGAACAGCCTTTGGCTTCCACACTTCTCCCTGCCTTCCATTAATGTCTCTCTCAGTTCCAGCGACAACAATGAGCAACAATATCTAACAGAAACGAGTCCACTGGTCACCAGCAAATATATACAGTCCCAAAAGCTTAAGACCAGTTGAAAAATGGCAACAAGCAAGAGGAGGAAATGGGCATTAAGTTCATTAAAAACAAACTGAAACAGGCAATTTTTGGCGTGATCAACAACAACGGTGGAGCCATCGTCATCACTGAGTTCATGTTTGGAACTTTGATTTCTGTTTTGGGTTTTTTCCAGGTGTAAAACAGCTCGTTTCAGTTTAAGGACTGTATATATATCTTTGCATAGTACTTTGCCAGTGACACTGATAATGAGCAAGCGTCCTGAGCTTAACCAGCTAGCCACGGTGTTAGGTAGCAAAACTTCACACAGGCGATATAAAAACACGGACATATCCATCAGCAGTCGCTCAGTATCAATGAAGTCCTGTTGTGAACCTTAACCTTTCACTACCTTCATCTTAACTTTTGAAACCAGAAGCTATGCGTGGCCGACCTGACCGTGAAATCGAGGAGCGCTGCACACTCAGGCTAGCCTCCGGGCTTACCCTGAGTCACTGGACTTTACTTTCTGACTCTGAGAAGGACCATAGTGTTAAAGTCATCAAGACTTGTTGGTAGCAGCTGAGTCCATATAATTAACAGGAGAATACATTTAATGGTGTTAGAGCAAGAGAACAGAGAAGACTTCATTATAACATGTATGTACCCACAGGGACGCCTCTGCTGGCCGTGATAGGTAATACAGGTTTAAGGCACTTCCTCAATGGCTTCATTTTTTAGACTCAGAAGCTATGTTCATCTTTTATGTACAGTCTGTGTTCACACCATAATAAACACCCGGGCTGGTTAGCGAGCTAACTCTAGCGTAGCTATGCAATGTGTATCTGGCAAATCTGGTGCCAACATACTGACATACTGGTACACAGCTTATACACTGGTCTCTCAGCCATTATAGGCTATAAAACACAGGCTACAATACAAATGTACTTTACTGTTCTAGCTCGTACTAGGCTTGCACACAGATGGAGAGCATCTCATCTCATCTCATCTCATATTGTATCGTTTTGTAGGACCTGTTGTAACATTTCTGTATAGTTTAGCCATAAAATAAATATGAAGACATAATTCTGTAACTGGGTGATTTTGCTTGAAAGGTGACTGAAATGATTAAAACATGAGCAATCAGCTGATTAACTGGTTCAATGACTAATCATCTGAGCTCGCACTTCAGTGAATAAGCAAGTAATCAGCTTGTTATATGCAGCAGGCTGTAGCCTCCTTTTACAGGAGCAGCATCCACACTTCTCATTAGCACCATTAGTAATACCCTCACCAGCATGTGACATTTTATATTATGCTTTAATCACAGAGCACGTGATGCTGTTAAGGAATAAGAGGCTGTCACACCAACAAACTGCCCTGCTGGCAAAGCAGTTCTTACAGTATGAGAATGTTTTGTAATGCAATGATGACTTTTGTGGGTCTGAGAAAAATCTACCATGTGAACTTTGACCTCCACGATTTCATTCATCCTCCTTTTTGCTCATACAGTAACACACAGAAGTATACGCGGCACACTGACCCTTATTGTCCTTCCCCAGTCGACCTATGGCAGACGTTCGAGGTGGACTCCCTGGAGCATCTGGAAGCACTTGAGTTGGTGACGGCGCGGCTGGAGCGCAAGGTCAGCCTCTGCAAGGCCAACGTCATGATGGTCACCTGCTTTGATGGTGTCGCCGGGAGACGGCGTAAGAAGAGACGGCGAAAAACGGCAGATCATAGATTCACAGAGAGATACTGACCTACTGGCTGACATATATGTTTCTTTTAGACTATTATGTAGAACTTGTTGATTATCCATGAAGTTATCTCGGCACTCAAGACACAGAGGTGAGATCACCTCATGTATACACTTGTTATGTTTTGAAGTAGCACACTGCCTCCGGTCCCCTGGTGGGAATTCCTCTGCGGCATTTTAGACTTTCAAAAAAATCCAACTAACCTTTACTTCATGTTTTCCAGACAGTAGTTGCAGTTAAATAACCTATAAAGATGTGTGTTTATGCACTTTTTTAGCATTTGGCAGTATATTTAAAGCCATCACGTTCAAGCAGCATCTAATGCTAAAATATTTTGGTGCTAACGAGCTCGGTACCACAAAACTGCTGGCTCCAATGTTGGACAACGGGAGAGCCTATCATGTGTAATGAAACAGAAGCAGTCCAAAGTCTGTGTCTGCCATGGTTCTCAAAGAAATGACTCCACGTCTGATAATAACACTACACAACAACTGGCACTCAAACCTGTCAAAATGTGCTCTGGTTCTCGAAAGGCTCTGCGACCGTAGAAATGAGGGATTAGATCCTGGTTCTCTGGGAAGTCTTTAGGCTCAGCAATATCATTTATGTGAATACCATCTACACATCTGTGCAAAACGGCTCAGGAGGCAACTACAGCTCCAAATGAAGCACTTTTGTACTCTGCTAAGCAATTAATGAGAAACTGTGATAAGTGGACGATCCAAATTGTGCTTTTCTTAAAGCCATTTTCACACAAAGCTTTATTCCAATTGTCTTTGACATGCTGACTGGAGTCAAGGCTCCAATGATCGTCCGATTAGTGGACTGGCCTCTCTACCTCCTGAGCCACAGCTGTTCCACTGGATGCAAACATTTACAATACCTCAAACTGTCCTTCTACAACAAACAGAGCAAAGCGAGGGAAATGCAACTGAACGTGACGATTATGTTCTTCAAGTTTCATGTGCTTTGCTGTTCTTCTTGATTTGATTGGTCAAACCAATCATGTACTCAGCCAACACGATGTCTTTGAGTAGCAACGTGATCAGCCATCGTAGAGCAGAAGGCGGTGCAGCTTTCACAAAAAGGGAATATTATGCCACCAATGATGCCATTGTGTAAATAGATTTTGGTGCTAAAACTACAAAAGTAGTGCATTTCCTTATTTGTAACTAATGTAAATAAGTAAATGTTTAGCAGGGATCTCAGTGAACTGTTGAATGAGCCATAAGGGAACAACGGTAGTGTTTGTGTAAGTTACACCAACAGAGAGGTCGGTGATCAATACACTGACTGTAAAACACATTAGTAAGTGATTGGAAGTAGAATAAAAGAATGCAGATTCTACTGACAGTGTAATGGAGGAGTAATTACTTTAAAGGAATAACGTCACGGTGTCTGAAGAGCCCTGTGGCTCCGAGCCACGACCCAAAGTGATCGGTGAGCAGTGCTGGGATGTCTACCTGGGTCGATGCGTTTAAATATACGGGAATCGCACACACGCACACACGCTGGATGTTTGTTGTTGTGAATCGTATTAATCAGCATGTTGTTGTCACTGTGAATAAATGAGCACAGCACTCCATTATGTTTCATGTGTGCAGAGACTGTGCATCCTTTGATTTGCAAAAATTAAAAGTGCTGTGCTGCTCCTGCTGCCATCACATCTGGGATCTTGTCCTTACTGGTCACCAGAGCCTGTTTTTAAGTGTGCATGTGTGTGTGCATGTGTGTGTGCGTGTGTGTGTGCATGTGTGTGTGCGTGTGTGAGTGCATGTGTGAGTGCGTGTGTGAGTGCATGTGTGAGTGCGTGTGTGAGTGCATGTGTGAGTGCGTGTGTGTGTGCATGTGTGAGTGCGTGTGTGAGTGCGTGTGTGAGTGCGTGTGTGTGTGCATGTGTGAGTGCGTGTGTGTGTGCGTGTGTGTGTGCGTGTGTGTGTGCGTGTGTGTGTGCATGTGTGTGTGCGTGTGTGAGTGCATGTGTGAGTGCGTGTGTGTGTGCATGTGTGTGTGCGTGTGTGTGTGCGTGTGTGAGTGCATGTGTGAGTGCATGTGTGAGTGCGTGTGTGTGTGCATGTGTGTGTGCGTGTGTGAGTGCGTGTGTGTGTGCGTGTGTGTGTGCATGTGTGTGTGCGTGTGTGAGTGCGTGTGTGTGTGCGTGTGTGAGTGCGTGTGTGTGTGCATGTGTGAGTGCGTGTGTGAGTGCGTGTGTGTGTGCGTGTGTGAGTGCGTGTGTGAGTGCGTGTGTGTGTGCGTGTGTGAGTGCGTGTGTGAGTGCGTGTGTGTGTGCATGTGTGAGTGCGTGTGTGAGTGCGTGTGTGAGTGCGTGTGTGTGTGCGTGCATGTGTGCGTGCATGTGTGAGTGCGTGTGTGAGTGCATGTGTGTGTGCGTGTGTGAGTGCATGTGTGAGTGCATGTGTGTGTGCATGTGTGTGAGTGCGTGTGTGTGTGTGCATGTGTGTGTGCGTGTGTGAGTGCGTGTGTGTGTGCATGTGTGTGTGCGTGTGTGAGTGCATGTGTGTGAGTGCGTGCGTGTGTGCGTGTGTGTGTGTGCGTGTGTGAGTGCGTGTGTGTGAGTGCGTGTGTGTGTGCATGTGTGAGTGCATGTGTGAGTGCCATGACGCCATGCAACATCGAAAACAGGAAGGGGTTTTTGAGTTGTCAAATGAAAAGGTAATGACACCAAGCCATGTTCAGCCCTGGGGGTGCCCCATTATAAAGTCAGCATCATTAAAGAAGAACACTGGAAACACACACGTGTTTCCTTCCCTGACTTTGCCCTTCCTCTCTTTCTGCTCCACTTCCTCATTGCTCAGCCTCATCTGAGACACACACACACACACCGTACGCCTGGTTAACGTCCATAGCTCATTTAAAACTGAATAATGTGTTTTATATCATTTTATTTTTTCTAGAAATGTCTCCATATTTGGAGGCAGTTTGTCCACTACAAACACAAACTGATCCTGAGCCAGTTTAAACGCTGAGTTTAAATGTGACTATTTTAAGATGTCATGGGAACTGCATCACTTTGGCTCATTAGGTGGAAAAAGAGGTGCTATTTCTGTCTCTGAGAAACTTGAATTTTAAAGCCTCCCCATAAAGAAAGCTGAGAGGGCACATTTATAATAAACCTTATCAGACTCTGTGTTTGGGGGCTGATACCATCACCAGATGTTTAGGGAGCTAAATGTAGGCAGAATGTGTAAAATCTCACCACTAGATGTCAGTAGATTTCAGACCGCAGTTAAACCAAATAGTTTTATCCCTCCCGCTCACAGTGCAGATCTTTGCTGCTACAGGACAGACAGCTGTTCATCTGTAGTTAGCGTAGGCCAGTGGTCCCCAAACTTTTTTTGCTGGCCCCGCTTTGCTTTACAAGAAAAATGTTGCCCCCCCACAAACACACCCTCCAACCACACGCGCCCATATTTTGCTCCGTTGCGATTTATTTCACACCTCAAATATTTAGTAAACAATTAAACAAATACAAGTAAACTGCAATAAATGACAGGTAGTAATAAAATAAACTACTAACTCTTTTACGCTGCGTCCGCACCTACACGGGTATTTTTGAAAACGCAGCTGTTTCGTCCTCGTAAACGATGTTTCGAATCACCGAAAACTGAGATTTTTTTAAACTCCTTTTTTGCGTTTACGTGTGGACGAGGAATACAGAGTTCCTCAGGCAACGTCAAAGGTATGTGCTTTTTTCACGTCACGCTGTGGCCACGTTACTGTTTACATGAGATGAATTGCAGAATGATAGAGACACAATACTGTTAATCTGACTGTCTGCAGGTTTTACACACAGTTACTGTCCCTCTGTTTACAAAGGCAGAGGCGTCACAGTGTGATTATCTTACGTGTAGTTGTTTTTTCCTGTGTAATAATGTTCAACATTGCTGTCAATACATTTTTTAAAAAATGCCTCTCTGTGCAAAATGGGTTTAAAAACATAAACAGCTGTGGGATCCTGTTTGTCTGTGATTTAAACAGCCCAGCGCTGCTCCCGACGCAGGGAAAACCAATCCTGCAGGGAGACCTACCTCGGCACCTGTGCAGGTGAAGCCAAAGGGCAGATTTGCTTCACCATATTTTCTAGTCTTTGGCTTAGAATGAAGTTGGTTTGGAAACATATTCAGCGACGCTTCATCTCCTGCTTTGCATTTGTGTGGGAGCCCCGTCAAAAACCTGTCCATGATGCTAACAGTGTCCAAGCGCTCTTTTTTTTCCATACCGTGCCCCTCCCTTCAATGACTCTGCGCCCCCCCCCCCCCCCCCTAGGGGGCGGGCCCCACACTTTGGGAACCTATCATTCCACTGTCTGCATCAGCTGTAAAACTTTGTGAGGGCAACAAGACAGAAAAAGACACACTGTGGGAGAGAGCCAGAGAGGAATAAGAACTAATGATGAAATGCAGAGTGGTGTATAAACACACAGCGAGTGAAGAAAAACACTTCATCATGTTCCAGAGTAAACATCTGGTTCTAAGATTGTCAGGGCCGAGTACAAGAACCTCAGTTTGATCTGAATTTAGGAGGACATCAGCGGTCATCCGGGTCTTTATGTCTATAAGACATTCCTGCAGTTTAAATAGTTGTTGTGTGTTATCTGCCTTGATGGCCGGTTAGATTTGGGGTTCATCTGCATAGAAGTGAAAATGCTGCCTCAGCTCTGCCGCTGTTTTTACAGCTGTTAGCCTGTGCTAGTGATAATTGTATTGAAGTGGATCTAACATTGTTGGACACAGACACTTAGCGAATAAACTCTCAAATCATGTAAGAACGTAATCTAAATGTTTATCAGGGAGAACGTGTGATTTCTGGACACCAAGCCTAACATTAGTGTACAGAACTTTATAACCAGCTGATGTTGTTGTTTAGCTGGCGCCTCGTCTGCTGTCCGACAGGAGACTCGCACGTCTGACCTGATAAGTGACAGTGACAGCGACAGTGTTGGGGATAAATAACCCGATACGTTTTCAACTGTTAGAGCCCTGACTCAGTTCATGAGATGTGGCTTGAGGTTACGAGGATGACATTTTATCCACATGCTGGCTGCCATGTCTCTTTCCTTCCCATTTTTGCTTCTTTGCTGAACGGGACCCAGATGTCGAACAGTCTGCAGACATGAATTTAAATTTGCCTCCATAACACACAAACACTTGCGAGCTCTCTCCTGCTCCAGCTTTGGTGGCAGCTCTGTAGTATTCAGGATGGTAATAATACTTACAGTTTTTGTATATCAAAGACCCATTACTATATGTAATTTAAATATAACAGTTTACATTTACAACACATCTGTGCCTAAAGGGCTAAATCTAATTGGTCTTCTCTTAAAAACACAGCGACGGTCTGTCTCTCAGGGTGTTCAATGAGATCACTGACGGCACAGAAGGAGGACGGAGAAAACATCATCGGTCTGATAAATGTAAGTAAGAGTGACAACACAACACAAATTGACGCACACATTTGAAACCATTCCCACTCTAATCCACAGCACGCTTTATCTGCTTTACGTGGCATCGTCTGACCGCTTTATGTCGCGTTACATAACCGCGGACACCCAGCCGGGAGCCAGTGCCACACATCTGCCAGGAGATGGCAGCCTCCACCACGCGCTTAAATAAATATATAAAGTTGTCATGAAGCGATGCATGTTTTGCAGTGAGGGGAAGGTGAAAATCCCCGGATAAGACAGTAAACAAGAAGCATGAGAGAGTGTGAGAAGAGAGAGTGAGGAGGAAAACACCGCGACGCTGCTTCATGTGGAGACAAACACAGAGAGGCTCCATCCAGCAGTGAGTACACCTCTCCATCCTGTGCTGCGGTGTCAGTGTGGCATGAACGTCAGCAGGCTCAGTGTAGTCATTTTAAACCAGATTAAAGACGGGCAGGGCAGCAAGTGTGAACAAACGCTTTCTGCGGCGATGTGAAACTACGGGGAGAAGCGCAATAAACTCGGTAGCTGACTTTACACGCGGACACGGCGACGCTAGCGTGTTTTGCTTTAACCTTAGTCTTCCCACGTTAAAGCTCTGGTGATGTGCGATAAAAAAAAAGCACGAAAATACGTTTAATGAGCGATGTGCACGTAAACGTCAGAGGCACGTGCACAGGGAGGCATTCGCCGCCACCCACTTGCCGCGCGACACGGGAAGTCAAACATCTGACAGAGTCCAAGCTGAACGCGCGCGTGTCCAGCGACAACTGCGTAACTTTGTCAGGATTACGTAAACGGCCACCTTTCCCTTTGTTAGTGTGCTGCTGCTCACCTGAGCCTGAGCTGTTCTTAATTATGTCAGAGAAGTCTAAACGTAGGAGCATAGGTGCGTTTGTTTTTACGCAATTTATTATGGCACCGACTATTGTGACCTATGACAGCATTGGAGGGCACACCCTCGGATAAACTAGCACTTGTCAACAGTGGGAAGGAAGAGCTCCATTTTTACAGGTAGAGGTCTCTGACAGAACCAGGCTCATCAAGGGACAGCCATGTAAATGCTGGAGGAGATATGTTCAGTGCATCATGGGAAGTCCCAACGCAGAGTCTGTGGTTCAGGATCGACAGGTTCACACTTAAAAACAAGCTTTACCCAGAAATGGAACTTAGCTACAGAGAAAACATAAAGATGTATTGTTTGAATTCAATTCAGTTTTATTTATACAGCGCCAAATCACAACACCAGTCGCCTCAAGGCGCTTTATATTGTACAGTAGACCCTACAATAATAGATACAGAGAAAAGCCCAACAATCACATGACCCCCTATGAGCAGCACTTTGGCGACAGTGGGAAGGAAAAACTCCCTTTTAACAGGAAGAAACCTCCAGCAGACCCAGGCTCAGGGAGGGGCGGGGCCATCTGCTGTGATTGGTTGGTGTGAGAGAAGGAAGACAGGATAAAGACATGCTGTGGAAGAGAGACAGAGGTTAATAACAGATATGATTCAATGCAGAGAGGTCTGTTAACACATAGTGAGTGAGAAAGGTGACTGGAAAGGAAAAACTCACAGATGGACAGATAGAGCTGGGTGTCATCAGCATAGCAGTGTAAATGTATGCTATGTCTTCTAATGATGCTGCCTAAAGCTGGGCAGACACTGTGCGATTTTTTTCAGTCGTGCGATTCAGCTCCTGCTCAAACTGCACGATTGACTCGCAGGGGTTAGAAGTTCATAGGTCACGATGCAGGGTCTCACACTATACGGCCCGATGCTCTGATGCGACCTGAGTCACTGTGCGTCCATAAAATGAAGGTTATAACAGAAATTCTGTCGCTCGCTCTCCCTCTCTGTCTTTCACTCACACAGACACACCACCACCATCAACTTTGCTAAATTGCTAATGAAAAACATTGGTCAGGCAGCTGTGATTGAGCAGCAGTGTCGATCCAACTATTTTCACGGTTGTTGTGGTCGTGATCATTTTGTGAGGCCACATCGAAAAGGCTCGGATGAGCTTTCCAAAGTTCTACAAGTTGTGCCTCCATCGCTTGTGTCCAGATCACACGCTGCACTGTCGTGCTGCGCCGTCTTTTTCGCTGACATTTGTGTTTGCGTATGCGCAGTGTGACAAACTGCGGTGACACCCTCACGACGGTCGCGAGGATTTGAAATCCTCACGACCAAGCGATTGATGATCGGGAGCTGGTCGTGAGGTGTCAATCGCTTCTTGTTACCCCACGTATACTACACAATGCACGATGAAGGCCAAAATCGGGCCGATCGCCAAAACGGTTGCACGACTCAAAAATCAGCTCAAAATGGGCCAAAAATCGCACAGTGTGAGCCCAGCATAAGGGAAGCATGTATAATGTAAACAGAATTGGTCCTAGCACTGAACCCTGTGGAACTCCATAATTAACCTCAGTGTGTGAAGAGGACTCTCCATTTACATGCACAAACTGGAGTCTATTAGATAGATATGATACAAACCACTGCAGTGCAGTACCTGTAATACCTACAGCATGTTCTAATCGCTCTAATAGGATATTATGGTCGACAGTATCGAACGCTGCACTGAGGTCTAGCAGGACAAGCACAGAGATGAGTCCACTGTCAGAGGCCATAAGAAGATCATTTGTAACCTTCACTAAAGCTGTTTCTGTGCTGTGATGAGCTCTGAAACCTGACTGAAACGCTTCAAATAAGCCTCTGCAGATGATCTGTTAGCTGTTTGACAACTACTCTTTCAAGGATGTTTGATATAAAGGAAGGTTGGAGATTGGCCTATAATTAGCTAAGACTGCTGGGTCTAGAGATGCTTTTTGAGTAAAGGTTTAACTACAGCCAGCTTGAAGGCCTGTGGTACATAGCCGATCATTAGAGATAGGTTGATCATATTTAAGATCGAAGCATTAATTAATGGCAGGACTTCTTTGAGCAGTTTTGTAGGAATGGGGTCTAAAAGACACGTTGATGGTTTGGAGGAAGTAATTATTGAAGTTAACTCAGAAAGATCAACTGAAAGATCAGTTTGGTGTTAAGCTTTATAGGGACCTTTTATAAATTCTTAGGTTTGAAATGAGTTCCTTCCAAAATTAGCCGAAGATCTCCACAGAAGTGGGAGAAACAACTATATCCGAAACATCACTGTGTTATGCTGAAGAGATCATCTAGAGCCGGACTGCACTTTGATCTAATACCAGTGTGAAGTGTTTTATCATGAACTTTAACTTTTAGAGAGAGCCTGGCATGCAGTTTTGAGGCTTTGGGGTTAACCTGAATGGTCCAGATTAGCAAAGAAACTCAGTATTTCAGCAAGGCCTGTGAAAACTTTTACTTTCACACGACTGTACCTCTTCTCTGCCCTGAAGTCTTTTCAGATTCAAACCACATTTTGATAAGTTTGTTGACTGATTTTTGGACATAGGTGTTACAATATGTGGTCTGGATCTGCTGATCCTTGTTGAATTTCCACAGCCAGCGATTAGCCAGGTTCCTATTTGGTGACCACCGTTATTTTTCTGGCATTAGAAAAGTCTTTTTGTTTTTCTTCTGGCAAATATGACTGGTTCTAGTTTGGGCTCTAGCACTGCTTTGTAGGGAAAACAGATATAAGTGACATTACACAGCAGGTGAAGTCCTGGATTGTCTCTTGAGTGCATTTGGGTTGTTTCCTGTTATTTCTAGTCTTGCTAATCTATGCTAAGCTAACTGTGGCACGCCTCAGAACTCCAAGAAAATGATTCAAATGTAAAATGTCAGAACATCCATTCTCTGCAGTTTATTTCCAAGCACCAGTTAAATTAAAAAAATAAAAGCATGAATCCATTAACAAGAGAATTCCCACCTCAACTTTACAATACAGCATTTGGTTTCTCCTAATAGGAATTACAGTGACAGGACAGGTGAGTGACTGTGGAAAAGGTCACAGGTAAATCATGGTGAACATGGTGTAAGAAGCCCTCGGGTCAGGTGTTGCTACCCTTGCTAATACTTAAGGCCTGTAAATGCTTGCACCTCACATTTCCCACTCTTATGCAAAGACAATCTGATGAGGAAAAACAAAAGGATTTCAAAGAGATCCAGATTTTCTGTCAAGCACTTGCATCAATTATCAGCAAATCAACTCTTGGCTCTGTATGATGTTACTGAAAGCAGATACCCGATATGGCCATCTCAGG